>NW_026936744.1:0-72708 GCF_032062105.1 Saccostrea cuccullata
CATAGTACCAAACTGCATTAACCGAAATACAAATAAATATATAAAAGGAAAATTTTCAAGCACTATACCTCAACTCCTTTTATTTTTCATTAAAATATCAGCTAGTTAAAATTTATCCATAATTTATATTGATTAATTGTTTATATTTACTGACATTTCCATTTTCCAGCATACGGATTTATATATAATAACCCCATTGTAAATTACAGATGAAATAAGAAATAAATTACCAACCAAATATGTATTATATATTATTAAAGAATATTTATTTTATTTGTGTTTATTTTAATGCATGTGGAATATTCCATGTACGAGTGAATAGGTCTCTAGTGATGACGTATTACGCATCTTATGAACGATAACTCATTATATGAACGATAACTCATGTTCACTTCTTTTACGCCATATCTTTTAGTCATACCCTAGTTGGTAACCTTAAACTAGCCTTCTTTCCCCTTAAATTTTAGATTTTTCGGTTGTAATACTTTATGAATATATCATAGAAAAATATTATTTTAAAGAAAAAAAAAAAAAACACTGGGGTTCGGAACAAGCGACGGGGGGGGGGGTTTCCCAAAGACTGTGAAGCACATCTTGGGATTCCCACCGATGATATAAATCAAATCCGACGATGACGTAATTTCTGTTGTTCTTTTACATTAAAAAAAATCGCTGTGTGTGCGGTTCAAAAGGCTATGCAATGTAAAACAAAAAAAAAAAGAATTTTATACTTTTTCACAATGTATAAGTCCTGGTTATGTGATGAATAAGAAACAACACATAAAATCAATTTTGCTGTTAAATATTTTTGAGCACACCAGAAGGGGCATTAAATACAAATTACATGTAAATACATTCGTTAGCTTCTGCGATGATCCCTTGTCAGTTGTGTTTTTTTAATTTCCACTTTCACCCTCAAATTTGCCATAATTTTAGATAATTAAGAGCACTTTTTACTATACTTATGTAACTAGATATTGTTGAGTGTCTCTACTGACGTCACAAAAAGGGGAAGTAACTCTACTGATGAACGTTATTTTTAGCGATATTTGAACAGGTAAACAAAGAAAACAACTAGGTTTAAAATTAAACGAATATTGTAATTCCTTCTTTATAACCAATGAACATTAACAACATATATTATTTACAAGTATATCTATTTCCTTGATATTTGACCTTTAAAGATACAACACACTGGAGGAGATAACTCTTGCAATTTCAATCGAACGTTTGACGTGACGTCAAATTTAAGGTCAAGATCTAGTAAATGAAAGGTGCCTACAGATTTATCAAATTTGAGAAATAAATTCCTTTATTGATGCTTTACAACCTTAGCATGGTCAAATAAGGTGTTTCGGGGCATAATTTGTAGGTAAACAAGATGAAAAACAGTACTTTAAACTGTCATTTTCAATGAAAAATAAAAAAAACCAGTCATGAATATGGGAGTTTTTTTCTCATTCGACAAAGGAAATGTATCCAGATTGCCTACAGTCTCTCAGAAAACGGTAATTAGTATGTTCATGGCCTCTTCTTTAAATCAATATCAAATTTAATATAGGTATCCGGTTTACTTTTCATATGATTTCAAATTGAATGTCATGAAAATGCCCTATTTTCTACATAATTCTGCTATAGCCGTAAAGTACGGGAAAAAGAAAGTTGAAATTGATTATGACGTCATAATGGATCTAGCACCAAAAAATAAGTCCAAAGTTATTTACTAGATCTTGACCTTAACGTCAACAATAAAGCGTCAAAATGACAATCATAAAAGAAAAATGGGATATGGGGCTTTGGCTGTAATTATGCGTACCATACTCAATCCATTAGTATTTTTTTAATGATTAACCTCCGTAAAAGCGAGACATAAAATACCGTCCTTTAATGTTATTTCATTTCATTTCATATACAATAAATTGTATTCTTGATCAAAGCGCAGCATTTTATTATTCTGAAAATTTTATTTTACTTTGCCGAAATTCTCATCATGTACATATATAACATTCCGATTAATGAATATAACATTCCGATTCATTACAATTTGTGCATTTACGATCTAAATATTGTTTTTCTTCTTTAATTATATAAAACAACAATCAACAAACAAAAAAAAATTTTTACAATGTAAAATCGATGTTGTTCTGAGACCCTTACTGATCAAAGAGGAAGAACTCTGAAAATGTAGGAGATGTTTATTTTCCTCCCTTTATTCACGGTTTTCCACAGAATCAGATACATTTACAGCAAGACCTGATAAATCCGAGAATTGAATACTATAGACCTCAGATACACATTGACAATGTAAGTATAGAATTGAAAAGAATTGTTCACTAGTACTGAAATTATCTGCATTTATGAATATCCTATGGCAGCAAATCGTTTGACTTTCTGTCAACACTGTCGGTTCGCATTTCCTCGAATCAAAACAAAACGTAGCCTATAAAAATTTTTAAAAATATCAATGTTCGATTTGATTTAAATTGAAATAGATGAAGAGTTTAATGTTTGATATTTTGAAGTTAATAAATGTGGACGAATACGGATTTTTATTTTACCTTTAGAAGCGCAACGACATTGAAAAAATGCGTACAATATCATGAGGGATGTACATCTATGCAAATGTCGATGTATCTCCATGGCCAAATACTGTCTCGTTTGAAATAATGACATGAAAGAAACTGCAATTATTCCATTTATATCACAGGAGAGTTGAACATTAACCATTTTTTTAATAAATGACATTAAAGAAATAAATTTAAAAATCAACATATTCAAGTTCAACATAACTTTAATTCGTATCAAGGTTTCATGTGATATGGAATTCATAGCGCATGCATATATGGACTAAACACTAAAATCCTTCAGTAATTTTTTCTTGATACATATAAAAACAGTAGTCAATATTTATTCTGCATTCATGAATTTAAAAAATAATGCTTATAAGTATACCCCCGGATTCAAATGACGAAATACTGGTATATTTGCACTGTAAATGATGTTTCGTCAAACGCTAATGGTCTGCACTCAAGAAAGGAAGGGGTGGGGTGGTAAGGGTATTCAAAAATTGCCTAAAAATCTATCTTTAAATACGCTTTACATATAAAAACTTTTAAATTTGTAAGTTAATATATTTTTAAAGCAAAATCAATATTCCAATTTGATTTTTTAAATGTGTATTTGTAGATTCATAGCAAAGTGATCGACCCCCGTCTGAAAGACGTGCGGGATTGTGATTTATTGAGAAAGGGGGAGGGGTAATTTTGCTAATAAATCAAAACTGGTCGTACAAAAATTATACAAAAAATCAGGAAGATTATTTTTACAACCAGGTACCTAAAAAAGGTTTTTTTACCAAAATTAAACGACAGGTTTTTTCACAAAAAAAATTTGAATTTGGAAAATAAACAATTTTCAAGGCTTAGATAATTCATAGTTTTTCAGTTTAAGGTCTTTAAAAATTGTTTTAGTGATATGTATACAAATGAATATCAAAAAGATGACTATGTTTTTGTGTTAATTGGTTAAAGGAATAAGTCAATGAAATTTGAAATTTATTTCTAACCTGGCTTTTCGGAAAATCGAGGTTTAAGTAGTTCATTGATTAAAAATTTTCTCGCATTGTAAACAACTAAAGGGGGGTAAATTTTGGAATTTCTAGTCCAAAAACCACTAGAACGATTTTGTGCAAAATGTGCATACATGCAGTAGATATAGTCATGTAGTAAATATACAAAAATAACGAAAATTAAACGACAGGAATTTTGGAGGTAGGTGTGTTGTACATCCTTAAATCGAGGAAATTTCTCGATTGCTTCGTCGGCCATCTTGTAGAATAGACAATAATGTGTAAAATGGGACCTTTATCTGACGGCGTTGCACGTGCAAATATGCAATTTCTTTCTATCACGTGATTGCTATCGGCCCTACCTTAAAGCTTAAGAATATAATTTATATCTTAAAAATGCATACGCAAGATAGTGATCTGTTGATCTTTTCACCAAAAACATCTGACTGCTATGATTAAATTTTGACAACTCTAAGACCTCTATGTAAAAAAGAGATTGTTTTATGAATTACTATTTGCAACATATAACAATGTTAACGTAAAACTTCATTTTGAGAATTTAAGGAACATATTTTAGCCGTCGACATTTTTGATGGAAGGTTCACTGATTTTTATTAATTAATTTATTTCATTTTATTTATTTATTTTTTTTTTTGGGGGGGGGTATTAAGGTGGAATATCCCTCTGATAAAGAGATAACTCTACTGTTACGTGAGATAACTTTCTTCAGACATTTTGTCATGAAATTCAGTGAATTGTCATGTCAGATTACAGGGTTTCATTCATACGAACTTTTCTACCGTCAACTCAATCAAACCTGTCTTACTGTACAAATGTTGATTTCTAGTTTCTATTGCTAGTATATTTATTAATTATTTATAATAGTTAACATAAAACATTTATACTCAGTTCCTTTAAACAGTGTAAATTGAGAAATATCTATCTCTTAAAGTAATAATTCTAAAAATTGTAGAGAAATTTAAGATGCAGTTTTGTTTATTTAAGGAATGACTCTAATTCTTGGCCAAATTATCGAGTATAATATGGTTTGGGTCAGTTTACGCTTTATAATCCGCGAAGCGGATTATAAAAAAGGGGTGTGTCCCCATACCAAACCAGATTATACAAAATGTTATGCGTTCCTTTTTGGAAATAACCCAATGAGAGGCAAGAATACAAGCAAAATTAAATTATAAACATTTAATTAATATTTTGTTACATTAAAAAATATTTTCAAGGGCAATAATGGAACGATTACTCTTGTTTGTGGATGCGTGTTATTTTACATGAACAGAAAACAATTTGTTATTCTGATTTAAAAAAGCAGCGCTTCACTATGTTTTCTAATGGGAATTAGATAGGTATGAGAGTAAATATTACGTTTATATAAACCTTATATTTCTAATTTAATTGTGAGGTAAAAAATAATTAATCTTTCTATTTACCATATCAAATTTTCTTCACATCATGATTTGACATATTATTCATTTCTGTAAAAGTAAGCAACGCTCCATACTTCAAACTATTTTCCATTTGAATTTAATGCTATAGTTGCTGCTAAAATCAATGTCTGGCCATGGATTAAAAAAAAGTCGTGAAATTTGAAGCAGAGGGATATTGCCCCTTAATAAAAGAATGATTGACATATCTTAAAATTTGAATAATGAATATAACGCAGCACGGCTAAGGCCTACTATGAGAAATCATTGGAAAATAGACGTGCAAAAAGGATTTTTTAAAAACTGAATTTATTTTAATTAAGCTGTTTTATTATCACAGAACACAAATACTTATTGAAATAGCATAGTATAACCTACTCTGTACTGTTTGAAGTTTGGTCCCATAGATGGACAATCACGTGATGAATGCAAAGTTCGTATAATGAATGTAGGTCATGAACGAATTTCAATATCGCAAGGGCATACCCTAGTTGAAATTAAAAATTCAAGTTATTAATTGTTTCTGCATATTTCGTGGTTTCTGAAAAAATGCTGCTGCTTTGAATAGAATTCCCGTTTTAATAGTTAAATTTTCAGCTAAATAAGCCAATGTCGAAATATGTTTGACTTTTACCAAATATTTTGTGTACTTATAAAATCACGCCCTCTATTTAAAGAAAGCAGCAGCACTTTTCAAGTTAAAAAAAAATGTCCTTTATCTATATTCAAAAAATGGTTAAGATCTATTCAGTGTATGTCCTTGCGAATGTACAATTTTATGAGGCATCTCGATGTAAAATATACGTAACTTGTGCAAAACACACGACATAATTCATAAAATGCATTCTCTTGATAGTTAATGAATAATCGCACTAAACAAGGGATATACATTGGTATTAATCGACTATTTAAAACCTGTAAATAATATTCCGTTTTTCATTGTTAAAATTCCTAATCGCCTCTCACAGCACATGAAATACATCATTTTCACCAAAATGACGTCATGTTTACAAGTTCATCGCGATCAGTGCTTTGTTCATAATCAGCTACATGGGATTTAACTAAAATTTTTTTTTTTAGATGCATTGATAAGCTTTATTGTTGTTTATTATGCTAATACAGTTACAAATTGCAAATTATTTTATTTTCAGGTATTATGAGAAATACATAAAAGTCATATTTTTGTGTGACGTCACAGTAAATTTTTCCCCGTATAAATTGGGGTGTCCCTTTTTCAACGCAGTACAGTTAAGGCAACATTTTCTATAAAAACTCAGGGAACCCGAACAAAATGTTTAACAGTTTTATTTTTTAGCAAGACACTCTAGTTAAAACAGGTATTTGTGATCTTGAAGAATGTCCATCGCTTTTCACATCGGTATTTTTTGACATCATATTATGTGACCCCCGAAGTCACGTGGGCTCCGATTTTAGGTCAAAAAAATGAAATTAAATTTAACCAAAAAGTGCAAGGGCAAGACAAAAAAAAAATTAAACTACAAGTTTTATGTTGTCTCTATATATCTTATTTTCTCAAAAGTGATGCTCATTCAGTTATTTTTCCGATATAATTAAGTTATTCAGCAAAAACAGACAGTAATGTATGAAAAATAGGATATTTTCCTAATTTCATCACGAATTATAAATTAACTAAAGAATTACAAAGTAATGAGCATCACTTTTTGAAAACTATACAATAAAATAAATAATTTAAAATAAAAACCTACTTTTTAGATTGTCGCCTTGCCCTTGCACTTTTTGATTAAAAAATGAAATCTTGGAAAAGTCAATCAAATTTATAGTTTTAAAACGCACACCCCCAGCAGGGGAGATAACTCTGGAGTACTTGATATAGCTTGTTTACCTCGTAATTTTAAAATGAATATACATGGGAGGACTTATTTTTTCTTTACTAAATCAAACGGTATGCATAAAAATCCTTGACATTTCTTTCTTTTCTGTGTATTCGTTCTCCATACGTTGTATACATTTAATGTCTTTAAAACCCTCCCGCATTTCTTCAACGATGTGTATATACACGTAGTATTTCACACAAATAGGTATAAATATTGCCGATATATTTATGTAGAACACAAATGGTTAATTAAAATATAGCCTTCATTAATAATTAATTAGATAACTATTCCCCTCTCTCACTACTGTACCTAGGCTGAAACCGGGAGGGGGGGGGGGGGGCTCCCTCTTAATATTTGCAAATTATATACATAAGGTAGGCATTGGTTTTGCCTTTTTCTTTTGGCTTAAGCCCCCCCCCTTAATCAGCCCCCTTTCATTTGCTTCCAGCCCATGGTACAACACTTGTGTTAATATTTTTTTTTTTTTCTGCATACGAGGTCATGTTCTACATGCTTTTAATCAGGCTGCTTACTGTTAATTAAGGGATATAAACTAAGTTATAAGTTTAAGGAAATTAAAAGACTTGGGGAACTCCCGTATTTGTTAAGGGGGCAGCTATTTTATTTTGAGGGTGAGGGACTGGCAGATTTTAAAAATAAATACTTGCAGATCAGTGATCTCCCCCTCCCCCGAATCAGAGTTTTTTTTATATTTTTTTTGGCATGTAGGATTTTCAATGAAGAGGAAAATAAATTAATAATCTGTCCTTCATCTTATTGATCGGAAATAAATATTAATTTCCTTTATTGACATGAAAAAAGAAAAAAAAAATTACTTAAAAAATTGCCTCCCCCTTCCCTCAGAACAAATGGTGGTCCCCTATCCTATTTTGAAACAATTAGGGGGGGCTCTTAGTCTCCTGTTTTTTGGGAATATTTTTGAAAGATAAATGAACACAATGCACATGCTGGAAATAAGATCTTGATGATCATTAGTACCCTCCTTACAAAATAGTAATAAAGTTAAATTTTATATCTTAATGGCCTTTTCAACACCTGTACAGTTAATATATGAAAAAGTCAAATTATTATTTATCTAGAAAATTTATTTAATAAAAATTTCTTTTCAAATCCAATGACAGACAGTAGGAATGCTGGGCAGGTGCAAATTATTTCCATCACCTCATGTTCTTTTGGATAAAATGAATTCTGAAAATAGGAGAAAATCAGGAAATACCATTATTGAAAGTAATTTGTGTTTAAAAAATTTAATAAAAAAATGCATGGAAACATGTAAAATAATTTACATACATGTGTAATGTGAAGCGGTCACCCATCCAAGGGTTTAAAAAGGCTCGCCTTCTTAACTTGCCTGAAATAGAGGGAGACTCTACCGCATCACCAGAAAAGAGCTCACTGGCGAGGCAGATAAGTTCCCAAACCATCCGCTACACATGTTTTCAATTCTTCTGTTAGTTTTTTATCAAAACTTTGCATGGTTTATAGTTATATTGAGCCCTTTTTCCCTTTAAAAGATGGATTAATTGCTGCCCAATGAATCCATTTTCCAACATCTGGGAATAGCTAGGCCTACAACACAATATATATGCAGTTATATGCTATGAATTACAAATATACACTGTAGGATAAAATGGCATTACATTTGACATAACAAATTATGCTACATTGTATATTGTAGTGAATTTATGTTATTGATATAAATGAAAAAAATAAAATAAATTACAAAACATCTCTGGAAAGGAAACCTCTGACATTCACAATAGTTATTGATAGAATATTTTTTTAAAAAAATTTCTAAGTTTCCCCTTTTCCAAAATGAAAAAAAAAACAATATGTAAAGCATATGCAAACTTTGAAAATGTGAAATGCTTTAGAAGTATACATACCCTGTGGGAAAGATGATTTTTTATTTATTCACTCTTTATGCCTGAAACTCTGGACAGCTACAATGATAAAAGTATTATACAAATATTTTTAATGTACATGTAATCTAAACAAAAAATGAATTTTTTTTTCATTAATTTAGAAATTCTAGAAAATTACAACCATTGAAAGTGGGGCTTTTATGTTTTCAACACAATGTTACGGTTTTTTTTTTAATTGTGTAGCATTTTAGGGTGGGACATATACCGATACACCGATACATATCAATTTTTCCTCCAAGATACGGTTTACGATACAAGCATTCACATATCGGTACGAAACGATACACGAACGACCTATCCAAAAATTGAAAATGAAAGTACCTGCCCTTTGGGAAAAGGCGGCTTGACAGAAAAAGAATGTTAAATTTAAAAACAGACTTTAGAACTAATAAGTCGTTGGTCAGGGGTAAAATGTTTTGTTTTTAAGCAGCCTTGGAAATTAGTCGGAAGATTTGACACGAAAATTTATATGTAATGCGTGCTATACACAGAAAATATCTTTAAAACATTTGATATTATTAATTGTAAGTCCATCTTGTACTTTTTTTTGTAATCTCAACTTGGCTAAAGACTTTCAGCAATGATCATGAATTAATAAAAATGTAAATGTTATCATTTTTTTTAAATGAATTTTTAGTAGTGTTCTCTGATAAACTACACAACTATTTGTAAATTGACAACTCATTTTTTTATATATTGTGCACATGTGCATAGCAATGCACATTGCAAGTGCTTTTATTATTAATTTAATTATGTACATGTTTTTACTTACAATTTACAATGAATTAAAAATTATTATTTAATCTGTAGTTAAGTGTATTGATTTTTAAATAATTCTTTTCCAGAATTTTAAGTTAGCCTCAGGGTGCTTATTATATTCTGGCCATGGTCATTTTGTATCTTTTAGTTTCATTGGTTTTTTAGTATTGTCTTATGCTTTCCTATTGGTTTTTGTTTTTCCCTCCAAGTTTTCTATGTGTTTTTGGTTAATTTCTTGCTTGGTCTTGGAAGGTGATGGAAGTGTAGTTTGGTCAGTTTTCTTATCAGACATTTGAAATTGAGACATATATTTCCTCTTGCATGGTAAGTAATTCTTTCATACTAATAAGTAATATGTTTTAATGTTATTAAATGTGAAATCTGAAATTTTTGACTTAATTTTTTAAAATCACTTTTTCTGGAGTAAATGTTTAGTGAGAGTGAGACTGTAGGTATAGAGTTATGTGTTAATATAAAAAATTTGCGTCTCACTTTTTCATAATTTTAAAGTAAACTTTATTTTATGATTAGAAAAATCTACAAAGGGTTTATTGTTGGATTTGTAGATATTGAGATATTGCTGTTTTGTGTATGCAGCTTATATGCTGTACGTTGTACAATATGCCCCATTCCCATTGAATGGTATGCGTGTTAATTTTTATTTATGCCGAACAATAATTCATTATATACATATACATTGGAATGATAATTATTGTAAAGATTTTATTGTTAATATTCATTGATAAAAAATGGGAGATTTTATTGTGTAATTTTCATATAATTGAATTATCCCCCTTTGGGATTTTGATAAAGCTATATAATATATTGATTGTACATGTATATTGATTAATAGCTTTATAGTTTTTATGCTCAACATTTATAATATGTTATTTCATTATAGGGTTTTGATGATTATTATATGAATAAAGAGTTTATCGTCTTGTCAAAAACTCAACCAACAGCCTTGTTGTTATTTAACACCCAAACCCAGTCATACCACACAAGTCTGTTACATTTTGGGCCCATGTGGGGAAAGACCATTTTATCTTCGAATTAGACGAGACCAGGAGTCCAGGATTACGGATATGACAGAAAGCCTAGGCCGAGGTTGATCTGGTGAGCTTAGACTGTTAAGTTTCATATAAACATATACGCTTTGAGCCTAGACGATATCGTGCAGTAGTGACTGTGTTTTCCCATAGACTTATCTGCGATTCCTTCTGGATTCCGGACCGTTCCATTATGGACCATTCTAGTGCAGTATATTAGTAGTGTATATATGTACATGTAAATATTATAAGTATGTAATCATAAGATCAGCTGATTGGTGAGTGAAGGTTTTTTTTTTTTTTTTTGTTTTAAAAAGGGCCCTAGACATTGTCTGTCTGTTTTTTAATTTTTTTGTTCTTTATTTTTTTTTTACTTTTGGGTACCCCATCTCATATTTCAGTGTTTATTTTTATTTGATACCCCTAAAATTATTTAGAATTTTGATTATTTGACAGCTTATTTAAATTTGTAATCATTTAAACTTCATTTTTTTATTAATTGGTAAGAAAGTGTAGCGTAAAAGTATCCTATTTCTATATAGCACATTACCTACCCTTAAGCCCTTTGTTTCTAGGTATTACTACTTGAATAACAGATATGTAGTTAATTAATTCATCTGTCTTATTTTTTCCCCAAAAGACTTAACTGATAAGACACAGATATTTAACAACAGGTGTTGAGTTTTACAGTGGTAGTTGAAGTGGTAGTGTTGTATTGGTTTGTTGTTTGAGTAAAACATTGGTGTCAGTTGATTGAAGTTGGGTTAAAGTGTGTTATTTTACTTGATAGTTGTGTAAATAGCATATTTAAAGAGTTCAAATTAATACTATCTATTTTCAGAGTATTTCATTTGCATATTACATTATTTTCAGCTTTCAAAAACCATGCCTTTTTGTTACATTTTTTTCAGATCGGGTTCGTTTTTCGTTTGACTACTTCCTTTTCCACAGTTAACTTTTGGGGTTGGTTTTTTTTGTTTACCGATCGAGCTCATTTTTCGTTAATACAGTACCGGAAACTACAAATGTAAACGCGTTTTTGACAAAGTTTATCGAAGTTTGTTGTTCTTGTGTTTTTTTCTTTAGAATATTTGAATATTTCACTTGAAATTTGTATTTATTGAAACATCATTGAATGCCTTTTTGCCCTGATTTTTTTTACAGCGGATTATACAGGTAAATTTTGGTATTTATTTGACTTGTAAATTTTGTTTGTTGAACAGCTGATTTCACAACTTGAAAATTTTGGTGCATGTTTTTAATTACCGGAAGTGCAAGGTACTACCGGATGTGCATTTCTACTTTCGTTTTCCCTTGTTTATAAGTTCTATTTAGAGTTATCCTAAGTAATTCTGATTCATTTGATTTTCAGCACTGAATTTATAAATTGATTTGATAGCCCATATTTTGATACTTTCACATTGAACTCCCTTTATTTTAAATTACAAAAAGTAGATTTATTTCCCCAAACATTTGCCCTGTTTTTATTTATCTTCAGAGAGACTACCCACCTGCTACCCTGAATTTTGTGATAATTATTATCTTTTGTATATTTTTATATCATTGTGGTTCAACACAACAATATGTCTACGGACAAAAAGTCTACAGCAGAACATGAAGAAGGAGCAACTGCAGGAACGTTCATGTCGAAGGAAGAGAGGGGCAGTTGATGAAAACCCTGGAAGCTATGAACCTGAAGCCAAAGGCTGATACACCTGCGGATCTACTTGGTTGGATGTAGAGAGTCGCAGTTGGTAAAGAATCAGGAGCTATACCCAAAGACCCCCAAAAAACCCATAAGCCAAACTTTTCACCTTTTTAACAAAACAATGGACTTTACGACTCCATTTAAGCATCCCGTGCGGATTGCCATGTTTTCTGGAGGAGTGACTCTTCATATGAACTATGGCGTTACAGGTTACTTGTTTAAGTAAAGAAGGATATTCCAAGGATACCATCATGAACGCTATAAGGAGTTTAAAAGGTGAACCAGCAAATGTGTTGATGAGGTTAGGCCCAGTCAGCACCACGAGGAAATTCTGCAGAAGTTTACAGCATATATGGGAATGTGCTCGGTACTAAAGATATTCTAGCAAAATTTTTACAGCGCCAAACAGAAATCTGATGAGGATTGCGCAGCATGGAGTGTTCGACTGGAGTTTTCCAGGCTTTTGAAGGGAAAATTTTCCCCCAGCAAATGCCAATGACATGTTGAGGACTATGTTTTATAAAGGTCTGCGTCAGGAATTGAAAACATTTCAGGCAATCTTTAAATTTACCCAGACTTTGAAAACTTAGAGTAGCTATCAGGAAGATCGAGATGGACCATCAACCTGGCATTACAGTGAAATCTAAGCAGGTTACAGCCAAATCAGCACAGTCCACCACTGATGAGAGGTTTGGTCAGTTACAAGCACAAATTCAGCAACTATCGACACAAAACAGCAGATAGCTAAACCCCAGTACCATAATCAACCCCCTCAGAACAGTATGGGCCCAACCATATTTCAGAGAGGAAGAGGAAACTTTCATCAGTACAAAAGAAGACCACAGTATGCTGAATGCCTACTCCTCCTGAGGTAATGAGTGATCCAGCCCCAGCAACAAGAGATCAAAAAAAAGGTAAGATTGTTTGTTTCAGATGTCATCAAGAAGGTCATCTAGCATTGGATGTAGAGTCAAGTTGGATCATCAGGGGAAACAAGGTCATTTAAACTCCAACGGGCCCAAAAATCCTGGGGTCGAGGATCAGGAGATCAAAGGGAGACCCAGCAAAGGAAGCAATATTTGGGAAATATGAATGAGGTGAACATTGAGATTGAGCAGGTCACTTGCCCAGCGCTATTAACAGGTGCTACAGTGTCCACCATAAGTTAGACTTTTATACCATATTTATCTCATATTGAGATTCATCCTCTTGATGAAATACTGCATATTGAATGTGCAGATGGACAACATAATACCTACTCAGGCGATATATCTGCTAGCATTAAGCCTTATGGTACACCTCATGATGTCTTGAATGATTGCTTGTTTTTAATTGTACCTAACAGCAACTATAATGCTAGAGTACCCGTTCTCTTTGGGTACCAAATTTTTAGTCGTCTCATAGATATTACCCGAGATGATTTCGGATAGTTTCTTCAAATGCTCAATTACAGACTTCATGGTATTTAGCTTTAAAGTGTATGACCTTGAGGCAGAGAGACTTACAGCGACACAGCAATAGACTTTGTCTTATCAAGTCTGCATCTACAGAACAGTGATTATTCCACCCAATGGAAGAGTGACGATCGAAGGATACATGGATAAGAAGCTACCATATCACAGAGTTCTTGCTATGCTTCAAGCTACAAGGAAATCCATTATCCATACTGATCTGGATATCACTTCATCACTCCATCTGTACGACCATGGTCTAGTGCTACTATTCCTGTGGAAAATGAAGTTACCACAAGGACCGTTGCAGTTCCACCACGAGCAGTTCTGTGTGAACTTCAGCCTGTCCAGATATTAAACACCATGGTGCCTGAGACTACTATCAGCCCTGATTTACAGAACATCTATGACAAGATCAAGATTTCACCATCAGTGTCTACAGAAGAACAACATCAATGCAAAGAACTATCTAGAATTTTCCAAAATTTTTTCCACCAGCTCAACAGACATTGGTACAACAGATAAGGTGAAACATCAGATCAACCTGTATGATACAACACCATTAAAACAGAAGTACAGAAGGATTCCCCATCCATGATTGAAGAAGTTAGAACCATTTCAAGAATTATTGGCGAGTGGAGTGATACGTCCATCACATTCTCCTTTTTTTAACGTAGTATTGGTTAGAAAACAGGATAACGTTAAGACTTTTTGACTACCGTCAACTTAATTCCAGAACCATTAAGGAAATTATGATCCCTCGTATTGATGAAATCCTTGACTCCCTATCAGGAACAAATACTTCACGTATTAGATATGAAATAGGTTCCACCAGATACAGAAAAAGATCCCCTAAAAAAAAACAGCCTTCACAGTTGGCCCACTAGGCTTCTACGAGTTTAATAAGATGAGCTTTGGTCGCCAACGCACCAGCAACGTACCAACACTTCAAAAAGAGTGCTTGGGAATTTCACTTGAAGATAGTTTTATTTATCTTACACTTGATCATTTTTTTAAAACTTTTGAGGAGCATTTGGAGAGACTAGAAAGTTTTTAACAGAATAAGACAGTATGGATTAAAACTCTCGCCAAAGAAGTGCTCATTCCTATGAACAAGGTTAAGTACATCGGCCACATAGTGTCAGAAGAAGGTGTTCAGGCAGACCCAGAAAGAGAGAAATGCAAATTGGCCCAACCCAAAGAACCCTGAGGATGTAAGATCTTTCCTAGGCTTGAGGATATTATAAAAATTATTCAGAATTTTTCCAAAATTGCCCGCCCATAAAGATGTCATGGCAACTGGTAAGAAAGTCGCAACCCCAATACCAAGCAGCTTTCCAAGTGGAAATGGGATCAAGAACAGGAGACAGCATTTTCTGTGTTGAAAGGAAAAATTGACATCTCCACCTGTCCTTGGATACCCCGACTTCTCCAAGCCATTCAGCTCCACACGGATGCATGCGGAACAGGGTTGGGTGCGGTTCTTTACCAGAATCAGGATGGACATGACCGGGAAAGCCTACGCCAGCCGCGGGTTAACTAAATCCAGCGGAACTATCCGACACATAAATTAAGTTCCTCCTTGAAATGGGCCATACGGAAAAGTTCTCGGGCTATCTCATGGGAACACCTTCGCCGTTTTTACAGACAACAACCCTCGACCTATGTCCTGACTACGGCTAAGCTTGATGTACTGGTCATCGCTGGATTGCAGCTTTATCAGCTTACAATTTCACCATCACATATAAGCCAGGCAAGAACAACGCTGATGCTGATGGGTTGTCAAGACTCCTGAGGTTATAACTGGACACAGTAAAAGCCATTTGTGACTTACAGCAAGGCCATCCTCTGATTGAGTCATTGCCAGTGACCATAGCATCATGTGAACAGCTACAGCCTTCAGATAATTTCCTTTCCAGCGTATTGATCTTCATGATGTACAGAAAAGAGATGTTACCATATCACCTGGAAAGAACATATCAGGAATGGCACCCGGCCTAGAAAGTTTCCATGACTACTGATCAAGACAGGATATTGTACAAGAACTTCAAAAGTTAAGGATTGTAGATGATTTTTTAGAAATCACCAGTGCTGATGATAAAAAAACCAACAGGTTCTTGTCTCTCCAGAGGTTGTACCTATTTTACTGGACTTTCTAACCAAAAAAATGGGACATCCAGGAGAGAAAGAATAAACATTGGTGATGGACAGGTTCTACTGGCCAGAAGCGAGGACGTTGCCAATTACATTGACCATTGCGGTAATGTCGAAATTCAAAACACCGGACAACCAACGAGCTTCATTGGTCATATATCTACGACTAGCCCCTAGAGCTTGATTTTGGACTTTTTGACCCTTGAACCATCTAAAGGGGGAGTTCAGAATATATTGGTTATTACTGACCATTTTACCAAGTTTGCAGTAGCTGTCCCAACCAAAAACCAAACTGCGAAGACCACAGCTGACGCTCTTCTCAACCATTTCATCATCCCTTATGGACTTCCGCGACAGATTCATTCAGACCAAGGTACAAATTTTTCTAGAAATTAATTCAGGAATTATGTTTTATTAATATTTTAAAGTCTCAACTACCCCCTTTCCATCCTATGGGTAATGGAATCACCAAAGATTTAATCGGACCTTAATATCCATGCTTGGGACCCCTTAACCCAAATAAATCCCAAATGGAAAGCCTACATAGGTCCCTGATATGCAACAAGCCACCAGACATGAAACTACAGGGTATTCCCCATTTTACCTCATGTTTGGGAGAGAACCTAATTACCAGTAGATTTAGTGTTTGGGTTAGACAATGGCGAGAAGACCAAAAGCTTTTCCAATTATGTCCAGAACTTACAGGAACGATTGAAGAAAGCTTACAACATAGCCAACACGGCAACAAAGAACAGCCAATCCAGACACAAGGCCTTATATGACTCGAAGACGAGGGGAGGTACACTGAGTACTGGAGATAGAGTACTGGTGAAAGTGGTTGCCTAATGGAAAGCACAAGATAGCAGACCGTTGGGAAATATCCCTATGTTACCTAGAAACCCAGCACCAGTATTCCTGTCTTTAGGGTTAGAAGAGAGGATGGAGAAGGCAGATGTAAAACCTTGCATAGGAATTTACCTCTACCCATTGGAACCAAACTTCCATCTCCAGTACCAGCACCAAGGAAGAGCACAAAAAAAAGGATTCACATCGAAACCATCCAGTCCACCTATGTCGAAGGATGATGATGATGATGATGATGATGATGATGAATCTGAGTACTATTTCATCCCGGGACCCACCCAAAACTCCAAAGGACCAGAGATAGGAGCTCCAGTGTCCATTAGTGATGCTACAATGAGGAAGATGAAGGTCAGGAGTCAGAGTTAGCAACAATGGATGAAGATGTGCTCAATGAACTTGTTCCTGAGGATGACCCATTGGGAAAATCCTACTGCTGAAGAGACCGAAGAAAATCAGTCTACTGAGGGGGCAGCAGCAGAGGAGGATATTCTGATGAGGGACAGAATCAGATGATAACACCGTAGAAGACCCATCTCCCCCACAGCGTAGATCGCTAAATTAGAGCCAAACCAAAGTGGACAGGGACTTTGTTATGTCTCAAAAGTACAGTCCCCAGAATGGCTACAGAGAGCAAGATATTTGGGCGTTAGTGGCTAACGGGGGAAATTTTCCAGATGGATAAAGAGCTGCAAAGCACTTGTATCCTAAACCAGGTAAGTGATGTTTTATCATTATTTTATGACGCTATTTTCTTTTCCAGTATTTTTGTTACATTTGGATTTGGTATGGGGAGATTCTTGCACCAGGGGGAGAATGTGACAGACTCATGTTTTTATATATTGTGCACATGTGCATAGCAATGCACATTGCAATGCATTTTTTATTAATTTAATTAAATGTTTTTTCTTGCAGCACACTTCTACAGATGAATTATAAATTATTATTTAATCTGTAGTTAAAGGATTATTTTTAAATAATTCTTTTCCAGAGAGGTCCAGAGTTAGCCTCAGGGTGCTAATTTATTCTGGGATGATCATTTTGTATCTTTTAGTTTCATTGGTTTTTTAGTATTGTCTTATGCTTTTCTATTGGTTTTTGTGTTTTCCCCCCAAGTTTTCTTTGTGTTTTTGGTTAATTTCTTGCTTGGTCTTAGAAGGTGATGGAAGTGTAGTTTGGTCAGTTTTCATATCAGCATTTGACATTGAGACATACATTTCCTCTTGCATGGTAAGTAATTCTTTCATACTAATAAGAATATGATTTAAGTTATTAAATGTGAAATCTGTAATTTTTGCACTTAATTTTTAAATCACTTTTTCTGGAGTAAATGTTTAGTGAGAGTGAGTTAGGTATAGAGTTATGTGTTAAAGAAATACATTGCTGTCTCACTTTTTCATAATTTTAAATAAACTTTATTTTATGATTAGTATAAATATCTACAAAGGTGTTTATTGTTGGATTTGTGATTTAGATTGCTGTCTTGTGTATGCAGCTTATATGCTGTACGTTGTACAGTATATTCCCATTCCCCTTGAATGGTATGCGTGTTAAATTTTTATTTATGCCGAACAATAATTCATTATATACATATACATTGGAATGATAATTATTGAAAGATTTTTTTGTTAATATTATTGATAAAAATAAGGGAGATTTTATTGTGTAATTTTCATATAATTGAATTATCTCCCTTGGATTTTGATAAAGCTATATAAATATTGATTGTACATGTATATTATTAAAGCTTTATAGTTTTTATGCTCAACATTTATAATATGTTATTTATTATAGGGTTTTGATGATTATTGATCCATCGAATAAAGAGTTTATCGTCTTGTCAAAAAATCAAACCCAAAAGCCTTGTTGTTATTTAAAATCCGAACCCGTCATACCACACAAGTCTGTTACATAAATAACTTCTGAATAGTAATTTGGTAATCATTGTATTAAAGTATTATTGTTTTTGTAAAGTGTTAGTCAACGAAATTGGTGAACTTCAAGTATTAATTTCCAAAAAACTATTTGATATAAATTATTTGTTGATTTAATGTCAAGACAAAAAAAAAAATAAATTTTTTTGAAAGTTTTAAATTTCTCATAATTGAAAACATTATTGTAATATATCAAGATACGTATCGTATCGCAAGATGTGGTATGTCCCACCCCTACATATTTGTATGTCAAAATACATTATTCTTTGTTTAGGCCAGTCATAGTGAATCATTGACCGAAACAATGAAAACATATCTCATTCAATTTAAATTTATGTTACAGATAATCTCCATTATTACACATATTGTCTCAAAGAAAATGAGCTAATTGGCAGGAACTCAGTACATATTTAGTGCAGTTAATTTTTAATAACTCTAAAAAGTGTGCAACGTACTTAGTAGAGGAGGGGGGGGGGTTGTTACACACAAGGCACTGCATAATTAGGCTACAGTTTTTCATTGACATGACTGTACTAATACATTTAAATGAACATGAACACACTCGGGTTTTTTTTATGTTAACAAAAGCATGTCTACATATTGTAGATCTACACATGTACCTATACATATGCGTATATACATACCTGGCCTGGAATATATTACAGTGCAGTGATTGATCTACGGAGCTTGAACTGTTGCAAATCGTCTCAGTTTTCTGCTATTTTCCGAAATATTGTCCTCATATTCTTGTAAAATGGAGAAGCAATTCCTTGTCTCTTATTTTATCCCTATTTTCTTTAAAGATTGTGTGGTTATTGCATTTAAATCCAATGCAAATCTCAGCTGCTGTCGCCACGTTTTTAGATGTAAACAACATTCCGTGTCACCGAGTGCAAGCGCTTGGCTGAAGCCGAATGCAGACAAACGACACATTAAAAAGAGAATTATTTTAAAGACATGCTATTTTATATACAAGAAAATCACTAATTATTTTCTATTTAAACATGAAGATATTGTTGTTTATTACAAATTGTTGCCAATATCGGTAAATAGTTATTTTGAGCACCATTTCCTTATATGGATCAATCAGGGCGGAGCAACTGTCATGACGTCAGACCTCATTATGACTTCATTACCATATTTTTTCATGTGTTGCCTTAACTGTACTGCGAAGCCTTAACAATGCTGCGAACAAAGAAAGATATTTAACATGTACATGTACGAAGTCGAGTTAAGTTGTAATGCTGGTCGAGTTAGATTGACATTATTATTATTATTCCTTCTGATTACAGGACTCATGCTATGCCCATGCTATAATTTACGAAGTAGAAAGAGGAAACTTGAAATTGGAGAGAAGAGCGCGTCGTGTAAAGATGTAGATGAAGATTTAGGTAAATACATTTTTAAGCTGTAATTTTTGTTTAAGATTAGACGTAACTTAATTTCTGAGCGAATTATTATATATGAAGCCTTTCAAATTCTGGTTTTACAGAGAAGATTTATTTATGCTTTTTTATGTGTCTTGAATGGCAGGTCAAACTTAATGTAAGGTGCATTAAACATGCATCGGACACACACCTTGCATCGGAAGCAATAAACCTTCTTTAAATCTGAGTGTTCCTGTGTTTTGACTTGTTTCTGTCTGAAAGCTGAAGAGATCTGTCCTAGAGCTGAATTAGATTTAAACTTTTAAATGATGCCGATTTTTAGGCCGAGTAAACTCAGGTGACCTTTGATCCGTTTTCCGTTTTGTCCGTCGTCGTGCGTTAATATATATTTCTTTCTCAAATGAACATATTGAAATAAAAATATTTTCGATTCGGTGTGGATTTTATTTTGGGGTCATATGTTCATATCGTCACCGATTCACAGAGCGATGTGATATTTTTGTCTACATGTGCATAATTCTGTCACGGTGTATCTTATTTTGGAATATTTCTAAGTAAATAAAAATGAAAAAGATAAAATGATGAACAATATTTTTTTTTTCAATTACGAGATATACAACAAATCTTCTTTCGATATGAATAAGGTTTTGAATACTATAATCAGCCTAAAACCTTGCTTACTTTTTTAACCCGAAATTCCTTTGGGGTTATGTTAACCAAAACAGGCGATACCACCACTTTTGAATTAAAATATTTTCAGAATTTAGGAAAAAGTTAAATTATTCTCAGCAACGATCATTATTCCTTCACTATACACACATCTTTCCTGAACTGGACTGCAAAACATGAATGTAAACATTCAAATGTTGGAGCGAGATTTAATTTTCAAGACCAAATAACTTCTAGGTCATTGCACGTCACAACATAGCAAAACGGTGCCCTGTTCGTGTAGTAAACGCATTTTTACTCGAAATTTATTCGTCTAAAATGTAAATATAAGCAATAAACTATAGGTACTGTGAGCATTCAGCTAACTAAATGATACCCCCGCCTCACAAATGAATATAATGGCAGTATCAATGTTTTGCTGCGGGAAACCCAAAATATGTATCGATTCAAAAAATAAAATAGAAGGTGGACAATGACAATATGTAATAAATATCCTGTGAAAGTTCTATTAAATTTTATTCAGTGCTACGAGAGGAGTTGCGAAAAAGAGATTGCTACCCGAATACGTAACAGCTGGACGGACGGACGGACAGATAGATAGACATGCTGATTACTATATACCCTCCCTCTTTTCAAGCGGAGAATATAACAACAATGTTAAAAAGTTCACTTGTAAATGAGCTTTTAGTTGGTTCGTGATCAAATTAATTGAGAAGCCCTTCGAGCTTCACAGGATTTGATCACGTGATGAACTAAAAGTTCATTTCCCAGAGAACTTTTTAACATAGTTATTTATTTCTTAGTTGAACATTTTCAGCGTTTTCTCTGAACCCGCTTAACCAATTTCAACCAACTTTTTCATATACAATGTAGCATCTATCAGTAAAGGGGAACCGAAATTTTGAAAATTGCCTGACGGTACCAGTTCCACAGACGTGATATCACACTTTCTTACTTGTTAAGTTGTCTATCAGTCTGGAATATTGAATTGTCCAGTTAATGCATCCGATAGCCTGCCATTTTTGGTTTTCAAAAAGGGACGGTGCCGACCGAACAAAACCTAACAGAAGGCGAACCCGGGGCGGACCCTGGGTTCGCTCTCTGGGTCCGCTTCGGGTTCACTTTGGGTCCGCTAGGACTGACCAAGAGTGATCCCGAAGCGGACCCAAAGCGAACCCGAAGCAGACCCAGAGAGCGAAATCCAAATTCAGTAGCGATCCCAGAAAGCGAACGCGCTTTCGGTATTTCTTTACGGAGCTGTCAATCAGGATAAGCGATTAACCAATCAGCGCGTCGACCAATCAAAATGGCATATTGATTTGTCGATTGGGATAAAAGATCAAATGTGTGATGTTATTGAATAATTATAAATTCAAACATACAAGCAAAGCGTGTGAATGACTAGTATAAATCTATAATGATAATTGTAAAATACTTTTTGATATTTATTTATTTTAATTCTCAGGGTTGTATGTTATATTTATTTATTTTCTTTATTTTTTAAAGCAATTAATAAATTATATATTTCAATTTTCAAGGTAGAATGTTATAAGAAATAGTTACTTATTTATTTTCTTTAGTTTGTTTATACTAAAAGTCCATTGATAAAATTTAATACGAATTGTGTAAATATACCAGTCAATTCGTAAAAGAAAAAAAATAAGAAGATAATAATTGCCATATCAATTTTTACTTAAAAAAAACGACGAGAAAAGAAAAATAACTGGCCTTTGAAAACATGTACAATTTTAGTATCTCAAGATGCAGTGCAAGAATATGTCGAGCGTATATGTACGTGCTAATTGATCAATTATTTCATTTCCATTGCCTCAATTTACACGTTCCTTTAAAATTCACTTCAAAATAATTGATCTTCTTAATTGGGCATAAAAAAGAATCAATTTGCATGTACATCGCCCTGTATATTTATTGGAAAAAAGCTGCTTCAGGCTTATAGAAACAATTTGAGTACAGAATTGGGAGAACGACTCACAGAAATTTAACAGAAAAATCATCAGGCTTTATTATTAAAATTTAGTTTAATGATGAAAGTTTACATTCACGATCTTATTTTTCGTCTTGATTTTCAGATATTTATTCATGTATAAATATTTTAACATATTTCTAAAAAAAATACATTTAAAATTTCTTTAATGTGTGTACATGTATGTGACGTAGGTTGGTATATCAATATATTCTTATCGGGAGAACAATTATTACTTGTCATTTTATTTTTTAAATTCTGATTAAAATCTTATTCGCTTCATAATTGTGAGCGTAATATAGATCTATGATATAATCTAATATATATTGCGAACTTTCAATGTGTAACTATTATAAATGAAATCTAAATATATTAAGTGTACAATAGGTTAATTTATAAATATCATAATGCAATGGTTGCCAAACATTTAAACTAAGATTCAGAAAAACATAAAAAATAGCAAATATAATTTACAACTATATTAGCATGAATTTGAAAGGTATTTTGATTAGATGCTTTCGTCAGTTTCACTTGTACACCATTCGATACATTGAAAATCAATTCAACACCTTTTTCCTCCTCTCTTTTTTTGTTTCTACGTTTCAAATAAAGAATAAAAAAGGCTAAATAGCCCGCTGTTGAATAACTTGGAATTTCTCGAGTTCGAAATTCCGAGATCCGAGAAATCAGAGAAATACTTATAAATCTACGTCGAATACAGTTGTGGATTTTGAAAATTTATCAATGTTTTTCATAATGCTACTGTATACATGTACATTGTACATGCATCGATCGCCGCCAAAACAACGATTCCACGATTCCATTACTGTATTGGAATATACAACTGGCGGGGCTTACTGATGGCGAGATTAAAGCAGGGTCCGCTTCACGCATCAGTGCGTAAAGCGGTCCAAGAAGCGAACGCCGGGTTCGCTCTCGCTTTTGGCAGTGTACTGAGCATTCGCATTGGGAAAGTGGTAAATACTACGCACAAAAACTGACGTTTCATGACGTTAAGTCGCACAGGAGAGCAGTTCAGTTTGATTAAGATGCAATCCCCCATGCAGAGTTGTCGTTCGTTCCTCTCTCCGACACCTCTGCAATGGGCTCACGTCAAGATTTTTACAAAACGTATAAATTGTGATATTTTTAGGATTTTGTAGATTGATTTAGTAAATGTATATCTCAAAACTTAGACATAAGCATAGAAATTGAATTATAATGAATTAAAACAAACGCACTATTTGTTGTGATTATCACTGTGAAATACGCGAGCCAATGACAGAGGTGAATGTATGAGCCGATGGTAGAGAGTCATTAAGATGGTGCCATTACACCTTAAGAGACTTTAAATAAATACGATGAAATAAAAATCAAAAATATCACCAGTTTTTTTTTATAGAAAGGTAATGGGGGTGTTGTTAGTGAAGTCGCTCTTGATCAAGTCCCCATGTAATACAAAACATACGGACAAACTGCTATTGTAAAAGCAAAAGACGCTGTCAATGTTGACCGTCAATATAAGATTGTCTCTGTTACTTACTAATAAAGCTTCAACATATCGCACGCTTTTGCCAGATTGGTTCCTCGAGGTACTTCTTATGGAGACAAAAGTATGTGCATCAATGAAATTACTTAATATAAGTGGGACTTATCCAACTTGATTTTCAGCGAAAAGTTTTAAAAACGTGACGCTGTTTTAGATACTTTGACGATCCGTGCGCCGTAAGGCGATACAATACATAACATAAAATCTCAAAATTTGTTTATTTATGCATGTATCAATTTTAAATTTGTTATGTTTAATTAAAAATATGTAATAAAAATTAGTTAAAATTTCAGAATGCAGTGATAATTATTATTCAAATGAGACAACTTGTCCACGCATTTATTGGACAACCCTCATATTATACTGAACAGGAAGTTGGTTTTGTGATTTAGTTTAATATAAAAGTTAAACCTACGTTTTCGTCTAATTTCTTAAACACTTTAAAAATTAATTTTACGATCATTTTAGTAGGTTGTAACTGCCTGTGTACTGGGCTGCACTGAGGTTATACATGCTGTGTTACAGGAACTCAGGGGACCTCTCTGGTGACGGATTAGATAAACATTAGTTTGTTTCTTCTTTTACATACGGTCATAAGACCTGAATAAGGCAGACGGTTGTAGGGGATAAACAGCTAAGTGTTTCACAGTACACCAAAGCACGTAAGACCTGAAAAAGGCAGTCACTTGGTTGTAGAGAGAGATAGCATACCACAATTAGAGGTGGAACCGGGAAGTGCCAAAATGCAGCAGTACGGGAGACACCCGTTGACCACAGTTAGTGGTTGTCCAATCAAGAAGAAACCCGTTGATTTATTGTATTTGTATATATATATTTTTGGGGCAACAAAAACCTGAGTTAACAGGTTAAAGAAACCTAAGTGTAACGCCTCGGTGATACAAGACATATCACCAAACACCAAACTCGGCCGCGTTGCAATACAAATATTTGGCTGTACAAAGCTTATAGTGTTACAGTAAGGCTGTTAAGGTATCGAAAGGACAAGGATATCTCCCTTGTCTAAACACATTAGCATGAGTCATTCAATCCCGGCATGACAAACTCTAAAAGGGGTGAAGTGAAGCTAATGGGGTCCATTTTGGTGACCGTGGCATTCTTAAAACTGCCATTATGTCTATGTTCCTGTTAGATCTGATAATGACATTGGTTTATAATTTCATAGAATTATGTTATCGTAAATTTGAATTTAAATTATTCTATACTTTGTGTTCTTTTGATTAAGAGACAAAAAAAAAAAAATGCAGGAATCTGCACGCTCTTTTCTACTCCAGCATGCTAGATGTTCACAGCTAGATTCTTGACTCCGGGGTATATAGGGAACGTAGGGACGTTAACGGAGGCTCTTATTTGTAGGAATAGCTTCTTTTCCTGTGCTGAAAAAAATCTGTTTAGATGAGGTTTTAAGAGTCATTCTCTGTAAGCATCAAAATGGGCTGGAAATTGAAAATCACGGATTTTGCTGAAACTTGGTGAAATAATTACATTATAAGCCCTATTTACAAAAATATTATTAAAAGTGATCAATTGGTCTTGTTTCCATGGCAACCAGGTTACCTGTTTTTGAACATAGGTGGTAAATACCTAAAATGATATTTCTTCCCATTAATGTACATTTAGTTAAATAAATGTGATTATTTTTTTTTCCTTTGAAATAAATTGTAATTTGTATTTTCTACACTAAAAACTTCAAAAAAATTTTTTGGACCTGCCGTTAAATGCGAAATAACATAAAAAAAATTGCCCTAAAAAGGGGGGGTTGAACATAACAATGTACACGAAAAACGCAGGCATTAGTGGAATATTCTAATGCTTTGAATTTCACCTTATACATCTGTGAAGAACATATGAAAAAAACTGGAGTGGTAATATTTACTTTAAGAAAATAAATTGATTGTAAAGTTTTTAAAAATCTCTAAATTTACAACATTTTTGTCAAGAGTTATTTCCCTTTTCGGAAATCTTTTGCTTTAATCGATGAAAATGAATTTGAAGTAAAAGTACACAGCAGAAAGCAACTTTGAGGAGTAAATACTGTGTGTTTTGGATTTTTTCAAGGGTTTTAATGCAACTTGTAAAGCATTTAACATTATCCATAGTTAATTGATTGTTCAGGCTTTACTGCAGTACTGTGTCTGAGAGATGTACATGTTTGTGTATAGATGTGATAGATAAACTTAAAAATGGATTGCATCCTATGAAATTCCTGCCTATATGACAACAAGTGCAGCATCATTGAAAAAATGTTTTTAAAAAAAGTAGGTATCGTCAGTTAAATGGACTTCAGCACTAAGGTTGGGATAATAAGGTTGTGATGAAGAAATATACACGGCAATAAGAAGCACTGGGCAAGTATCAATGAAATATTTACTAGGTACATTGAAAGTTGCACATATTTTGTATGAGTTTATTAATAATAGGACATGCCTATTTATTATAAAAAGAAACTTTAAAGTACCAAAAGCATAAATAATGACATAATTCTAATTATATCATTAACAGTAATCACTTATCAGTATAGGCATATTATCAATCTTATTAGAATCAGGTGTTGATGAAAACTATATTTATAAACCATCTGTCAGGCCATCCTTTAAAAATTGTTTGTTTGGAATTGCTGCCTGATGGGTTTCAGACACAGGAGGGAGGGAAATCATTTTTTTATTATTATTGAAGGTAAATTTTAAATTTTTGATAATAATCTCAGTAAACAGTCAATACATTTTCTTATTTTTAAAAAAAAAAGTACAATCAACTAAAAAAACCTTATTTTACATAGATCTGACACAATATTTCAGTGTTTGGTATGGTGTATGTATGTGATACATGTAATGCCCCCCCCCCCCCAATAAATGATTTAATAAAAAAAAACTTCCTACTTTTGGTCAATAAAATGTTTTCAGGAGGGGGCATTTCAATGAGACGGGAGTCAATTCCAAACAAACTTTAATTTTATTTTGGTCTCAATAAAAATCATGTGTTATTTTAAAAACTGAATTAAACTAAAGCAATTCTGTATATGATATAAAGCTAAATACCTTCCAACAGCTTTTTAATTGTGTGTTTGAAAAAAAAAGGAGAGGGAGTTGGGGTTAAAAAGTTATTGCCATGCAAGGTATTTCATCAATTTTTTAAAGAATTAATTTCATTTATTTATCTTTTTTTTATAATTACCGGTATTTTTTTTTTTTTACATGTTGAGCTTATGAAATCACATCGCTTAACTGAACACGGGACAAATCTGCAATTTTCTTTTAGATTTCAATTTGTGCAGGGCTGAAATTTGTTGATGCAATTTTTTTGGTTGGGGATCAATGATCGTTGGCGTATGTGCCCTTTCATTTGACTTGAAATTATTGCAAAAATTAAATTAATATTAGATTATTTTATTGCATCAAAGAAAAAATAAATTAGATTTTTAGTCATACCAAACACTGTCACTTTTGAATTATGGAAGGGAATTACCGCCAAATGTCTATGTATCTTGCTTTTATTCTTATTCTGCCTACTTCTTGATGCTTTGTTATTATTGTAATTATATGTCACTTTATTGTTTCCATATTCGTCTTTATTACATTTCACTTTGACTTTTATCATTCTTCATTTTGTCTTTACTTCTATTTTGCTTTATTCTTGTAAATTCATTCTACTTTCTTTTAAATTGATACAGTTTCTTAAATGATTATAACTATTACGAACGCTAACTCAATTACGCAAACAATGAAGCATATTCAATGAAGACGAATACGAGTTGTCCGAATTTAGTGCCGCATTATAACGCTAGGTGGCAGGGATGTTCGCTAAGAGTGTTGGTAAAATAAGGTAAGGCAAACCCGTGCCGGGGTTATTCGAGTTTTTTCAATTTTCTGCCTTAATACTTTTAAAATATTAATCAAACTTAAATTTTTAAAAGACTGATGTTTGCTATAAGTCCAGGTATGTACCCGATACATGCCAGTTCCGCGGAAGTCTCGCTAGATGGTAAGATTTCTCCTGGAAGACTGACTACATAGTGATGCTTCCTTCGGAAGACTATACAGTGGGACTCCCCCGGGGAAGTTTCAACATATAGCTAGTATTCCGTTGGAAATCTCGCTATATATAACAATTCGCCCCCATTCCTAGCACACCTCCTCCGAACAGTTTTTTTTAATCGTAAAACAATGTTTATTTATACTAAAGTTTTCAGTTTTTGAAGGAAATTTATCCGTTCTATCAGGGATCTATACTAGTATATAGGTCCCTGGTTCTATATGAATAAATATTTAAATAATATCATTTTAATAGTGTTTTATAATTAAATCATTTTAACCATTTAGTTAAAAATAGATAATCTTCACGAGTACATATGGATAATGACTCTTTCTCCCCCCCCCCCCCACCCCTTGGATGCAGTCGCCCGCGTGGCACTGTGGTTACGGCGTCTGCTCTATATTGAGTCACGAAGTACAGTAGTAAGGAGTCGACCAATACGTCGTGGGTTCGAATCCCACTAAAGGATGTGGAGTTCGGTCCTTCGGATGAGATCTAGACCGTATAATCCGAGTTCCCGTGTCGCAGTAGGTGCTGGCACGAAACAAGATCCCTCACTGCTCAATGGATATAAGTGCCGAGTACTGTTAACCAACTTTTATTCGCGACGACTTTATCTCGCGATTTATTAAGGGTTTTCTAGTTCGTAGTCTAATTCCATGCGCGGATCTAGAGGGGGGGGGGGGGGGGGTAGGACCCCCGGGAATTAAAAAGGTTAAAAAAACAAGGGAAAAAGTTACCCACCCCCACAAAATAGAATTTTGACGTTTGAGCGAGCTTAGGTTTTTAGCTCTACTGGTCAGAGACCAGAAGAGCTTATGCAATAGTAAGGTGTCCGTCGTCCGTCCGTCCGTCTGTCTGTCTGTCTGTCTGTCCGTCTGTCTGTAAACAATTTTTCAAAATGCTACTCCTCCTACAGTTTTGGTCTGATTTTAGTGTAACTTGGCACACAAGTAGACTACACTAAGATACATAAAATAGTGCATCGGTTTTTGATTTCGATGAACGGTGTTGCCATGGTTACTAAAAATAGAATTTTCTTTGAAATTCCTTTAAAACGCTACTCCTCCTACAGTTTTGGTCTGATTTCAATATTACTTGGCACACAAGTAGACTACACTAAGATACATAAAATAGTGCATCGGTTTTTGATTTCGATGAACGGTGTTGCCATGGTTACTAAAAATAGAATTTTCTTTGAAATTCCTTTAAAACGCTACTCCTCCTACAGTTTTGGTCTGATTTCAGTATTACTTGGCACACAAGTAGACTACACTAAGATACATAATATAGTGCATCGGTTTTTGATGTCGATGAACGGTGTTGCCATGGTTACTAAAAATAGAATTTTCTTTGAAATTCCTTTAAAACGCTACTCCTCCTACAGTTTTGATTTGATTTCAATATTACTTGGCACACAAGTAGACTACACTAAGATACATAAAATAGTGCATCGGTTTTTGATTTCGATAAACAGTGTTGCCATGGTTACTACAAATAGAATTTTCTTTGAAATTCCTTTAAAACGCTGCTCCTCCTACAGTTTTGGTCTGATTTCAATATTACTTGGCACACGAGTAGACTACACTAAGATACATAAAATAGTGCATTGGTTTTTGATTTTGATGAACTGTGTTACCATGGTTACTAAAAATAGAATTTTCTGTGAAATTCCTTAAAAATGCTACTCGTTCTACAGTTTTAGTTTGATTTCAAAATAAGTTGACACACAAGTAGTCTACACAAAGATACATGAAATGGAGCAATGGTTTTAGATAAGAACAAACCAGTAGAGCTACAGTCTCAACAGAGACTTCTGGTTTTTCTTCTTTTTATGCTTGTCAAGAAATTTCTGGGAATGGATTTTTTTTTACTTGGTTGCCCCCCCCCCCCCCCCCTGGAAAAAAATTCTCATCCGCGCCTGCCTACCCATAACGCTCCACACTCCTTTGCAAAGTCCTGTCCCTAGAATCACGCGCATCAGCATATACGTACAGTTATTATCTGTCGTGAAATAAAGTTCAGTTTAATTGAAGGTTCTGAAAAAAAACCCAATTTATAAGGGTTAACTAGTATCAAAATATTTTACATTTTTATAACAATAAAACTGTAATTCAAATATCCAACACATAACTTTAGTAGAGATATATTTTTTCAGGCGAGAGAACAGTGACGTAGCATCGTTTTACAGCTCACCTGAGCCGAAGGCTCAAGTGAGCTTTTCTGATCACATTGTGTCCGTCGTCCGTCCGTCCGTCCGTCCGTCCGTCTGTCCGTCCGTAAACTTTTCACATTTTCGACTTCTTCTCAAGAACCACTGGGCCAATTTTGACCAAACTTGGTACAAAGCATCCTTGGGTGAAGACAAATTCAAATTGTTTAAATGAAGGGGACATATCCCCTCGCAAGGGGAGTATAATCAAGTAAAGAGAAAAATAGGGTTGGGTCATTAAAAAATCTTCTTCTCAAGAACCACTGGGCCAGTAAAGCTGAAACTTATGTGGAAGCATCCTGGGGTAGTGTAGATTCTAAATTGTTCAAATCATGACCCCCGGGGGAAGGGCGGGGCCACACTGAGGAATCAAAGTTTTATATAGAAATATATAGGAAAAATCTTTAAAAATCTTCTTCTCAAGAACCACTGGGCTAGAAAAGCTGAAACTTATGTGGAAGCATCCTGGTATAATGTAGATTCTAAATTGTTCAAATCATGATCCCCGGGGGAAGGACGGGGCCACAATGGGGAATCCAAGTTTTACATAGAAATATATAGGAAAAATCTTTGAAAATCTTCTTCTCAAGAACCACTGGGCCAGAAAAGCTGAAACTTATGTGGAAGTATCCTGGTATAATGTAGATTCTAAATTGTTCAAATCATAACCCCCGGGGAAGGGTGGGGCCACAATGGGGAATCAAAGTTTTATATAGAAATATATAGGAAAAATCTTTGAAAATCTTCTTCTGATCAAGAACCACTGGGCCAGAAAAGCTGAAACTTATGTGGAAGCATCCTGGTATAATGTAGATTCTAAATTGTTCAAATAGTGACCCCCGGGCGAAGGACGGGGCCACAATGGGGTATCAAAGTTTTATATAGAAATATATAGGAAAAATCTTTGAAAATCTTCTTCTCAAGAACCACTGGGCCAGAAAAGCTGAAACTTATGTGGAAGCATCCTGGTATAATGTAGATTCTAAATTGTTCAAATAATGACCCCCGGGGGAAGGGCGGGGCCACAATGGGGAATCAAAGTTTTATATAGAAATATATAGGAAAAATCCTTAAAAATATTCTTCTCAAGAACCATTGGGCCAGAAAAGCTTAAACTTATGTGGAAGCATCCTGGAGTAGTGTAGATTTTAAATTGTACAAATCATGACCCCCGGGGATTGGGCGGGGCCACAATGGGGAATCCAAGTTTTACATAGAAATATATAGGAAAAATCCTTAAAAATCTTCTTCTCAAGAACCATTGGGCCAGAAAAGCTTAAACTTATGTGGAAGCATCCTGGGGTAGTGTAGATTTTAAATTGTACAAATCATGACCCCGGGGGTAGGGCGGGGCCACAATGGAGAATCCAAGTTTAACATAGAAATATATAGAAAAAACCCTTTAAAAATCTTCTTCTCAAGAACCAACTGGGTCAGAAAAGCTGAAGCTTATGTGGAAGCATCCTGGGGGTAGTGTAGATTCTGAATTGTTCAAATCATTACCGGGGGGGGGGGGGGGTAGGGCAAGGCCTCAATGGGGAATCAAAGTTTTACATAGAAATATATTGGACAATCTTTGAAATGCTGAAACTTATGTGGAAGCATCCTTGGTCAGAGTTGATTTCAAATTGTCTAAATTGTGATCAGTTGGGTAGGGTGGGGTCACAATATGTACAGTAAAATTTGTCTAATCCGGACTCTGAGTACTCCGGACTTTTGTCCATTCCGTCCGTAAATTTTAGTCCCATGCACTTCTTTAACAAATTCATTGTAAAAAATTCTGTGTAGTCCGGATACTGTCTATTCTGTATTCCGAACGGCCATACTGGTCCCTACTGCTCATAATCAACGGTAATTATTCCCTCCAATCCGGCCACACCTGAGTTACTTCAAAGCAATTAACACCTTTCGTGGGGAATGTGATAATCTGTGTTTACATTAGCATGATTATTAGTGCCATGAGACGAACTCGGTGAAATGCGGCGGTGACACAGTCCACTTGAAAAATATATTATATGATTAAATTACAATTTAAAAAAAATAACTTTGTTTTAACTCCTTTTACCACATAATAACATAAACACAAAAATATATGTACGCGATTTACAAATCAAAATATAAATCGGGATCGAAAATCGAACGCATTCAAAATGGCGCCCTGACACTGTGGGGGAAGACGTAAATTTTTACATAAAATTAAAAGTTCAATATAATAATTAGCAAATCGTAAATAATTGTGCATTACTGTCAATACATTGAATGAGGTCTTTGACAAGCGAAACCCGGTCCGATTGATACTTAATAGGCCTATATTATGCGTGCCTGTATATTTTGATTGAGGAAACATTTCACCCGACTTTCAAACTTCGTGAACAAATAAGAAAATATAGTCAGTCATGTGAGACTATTTTATAATTTCTAGACTCCAAAATAGTAATTGATTTCATCATTTGATTTTATTTATGATATGTATATGATGTACTTGTAAATAAACAACGAAAATTTTCGAAATTGATATTTTCCTGCATTTTTCCTGCACTCCGGATTCTGTCTAATCCGGCCAAATTTTATGGAACCGGCGGTAGCCGGATTGGACAAATTATACTGTATTACAAGGGTGAAGTCTGGTAAAGAACAGAATGGTTAAAGCTTCTCAGGTGAGCGATGTGGCCCATGGGCCTCTTGTTAAGCGTTGGGAGGGGGCAACAAGAGAATAAATGTTCAAGCTACCCAGCTGAAAACAAAAACGCAAAATAAACCCCAGGAAATTGTTCAAACTTGAAAATACATAGGCGTCGGAACCGGGGAGGGGGAGGGGGGCTTAGCCCCCACTTTTTTTCCAAAGATAGACTTAGTAAAGACATTGAACATTCCTGCGTAGGTTTAGCGCCCCCCCTCCCCCCCCCCCACTTTCCATGGATACGATGCAGTAAAGGTTTAAAATTGGGAAAGTGGTGCATGTTTTTTTGAAAAAAAAAACTTTGGCACTGGAGTTCGAACCTTCAACCCACCCCCACCCCACCCCTCCTCACGAAATAGGATTTTTGTGTTTGGAAAATGGACATTTTTGTACGGAAGCCCGTTGGTGCCACGTATGAAAAATATTTTATCTGGCAGCCGCCACTTATTAATTGGCGGCCGCCACATATATATCTGGCGGCCGCTACTTATTATTTGGCGGCCGCCACTTATGTATCTGGCGGCCGCCACTTAATATCTGGCGGCCGCCATTTATTATTTGGCGGCCGCCACTTATATATCTGGCGGCCGCCACATAAATTATTTTGCAAAAGGTGAGTGTTATTGGGTTAAGAAGATGGATGTTGACACAACCGCTGCTTATTGATAAAAAAGTAAATGATAAAAAAACGAATTCTGAAATATTGGAACACCATTCTTGGAAATCCAAAATGCAAAACTTCATTTAATTCTCATCCAATCATAGCTTACAGCAAACACCATGATTTATGTCCGTGACCCCTGATGAGGCTTCTTAATAATCGAAACACTCTACACATACTTGCATAATTCAAATGAAATATTAATCTGCTCTATGCAAAAACATATCTATTAGAAGTGTGGGTTGGAGTGTTGGTTCATAATAAATCTCTTACAAGTTTGGTTGATTGATGTTGCTATTATAATTTTTACACTGTATCCACCTCTTAAACCACACATTAAAACATGCGCGCGATTCAGGAAGCCAGGCGTTATCTGGCGGCCGCCATATAAATTATGTGGCGGTCGCCAAATATTATGTAGCGGCCGCCAGATATATAAGTGGCGGCCGCCAGATAAATATTTGGCGGCCGCCAATTAAATAAGTGGCGGCCGCCAGATAAATTATGTGGCGGCCGCCAGATATTATATAGCGGCCGCCAGAAAAATATGTGGCGGCTGCCAGAAAAACTATGTGGCGGCCGCCATATAAATTATGTGGCGGCTGCCATATATTAAGTGGCGGCCGCCAGATATATAATTGGCGGCCGCCAAATAGTAAGTGGCGACCGCCACATAATTTTGTGGCGGCCGCCAGATATACAAGTGGCGGCCTCCAGATAAAATATTTTTCGTACGTGGCACTAATGGGCTTCCGTATTTTTGTTTTTGCTTGTTAGGTTTTTTTTTAAGTCTTACACTTACCCCCCCCCCCCCACCTTTCAATTAACTTGCGACGCCAATGAAATCCTATTTCGGGGGCGGGGGGGGGGGGTGAGTTTAGATTCAAATTCTTCTATAGAATCAAATTTAAATTTCCTTTCTACTATACGTACTACATTTACTTATTTGACCCTTACTCTTACAAAAAATTGGTCGACCTTTAAATTAGATAGAATGTTCTATCGTTAAAATGATATTGTCCTACGGACCCGGTTTAACGATAGAATTCGTTTCGTGTATTCGTAATGTAGCAGAAAGAAACACGGGCGATAGTGCATTTACTAGGAACAATCTAGAGAGTTCCGAATGTAAACATTTGAATGGAGAGAAAAACGTTGAGAAAATTAATCGGATTTACGTATTTATATGGATTATTTTTTGGGATAAAAGGCATAAGCAATCTCAAGAAGGTTTGTTTTGATTATTTTGGTAGTTATTCCCAGTGCAAATCATTTTATATTCTTCAAAATCGTTTCGGAGCGGATCCGCTCCGATTTGCTACGTTGCAAGTATGTGGGACGTATTGTAACTGTGGTGAGGGCCTGTACCGAGACACAGTTAAATTATTCTAACTACCTTTAAATGAACATATTCAGTATAGTATAAAGTTATGTCTGAAAAAAGAAGCCGCTATTCGTGTGTGCCCAGAGAAAATATGGAGTTTCCATCATTGGATCGGGGGATCGGATCCGGCCTTCTGAAGTTCGATTGATAAAGTATTATGGCGTTTTGAAGAATCTCAAATAACCCCACCCGGGCCCCAAAACCATAAACTGAGAATAGACTTAAGTCAAAATTTTTATTTTTTAATATCTTCGGTTCTATATGAAATATTAGCTTATAAGTTTGCAACTGTGTAAAATACTTCAATTCAAACATTTGTCGAAAGTTTTATTTTACTTTCGAAATTATTTCCAAAGTTATATCAATTTGAAATTTTGACTTAAGTCTGTTCTCAGTTTATGGTTTTGGGGCCGGGTTTGCTTACCTAGTTTTACCAACACTCGTAGCGAACAACACGCCACCTAGCGTTATAATGCCGCACTAAATTTTGACGGTTTGACAATTTCCATTCGTCTTCATTGAATATGCTTCATTGTTAGTGTGATTGAATTAACATTCGTAGTAGAGATAATGCTAATAATTTATTAAAGAAACTGTTTAAGTTTAAAAGAAAGTAGAATGAATTTACAAGAATAAAGCAAAATAGAAGTAAAGACAAAATGAAGAATGATAAAAGTCAAAGTGAAATGTAATAAAGACGAATATGGAAACAATAAAGTGACATATAATTACAATAATAACAAAGAATCAAGAAGTAGGCAGAATAAGAATAAAAGCAAGATACATAGACTTTTGGCGGTAATTCCCTTCCATATTGAATATAGCCAAATTTATAATACAATGTGTACACTTTACTGAAACAATGTATAATGAAGCAATATGTAATGAAGGAATACATTAAGGTTTATAGGGAAATATGGCAATTTTCAGCGGAGAGGAGTTCCATTCACGTACCTGAAGAAATTGGGGATTTGTAAAAAATGGTCATTGTTGAAATCTTAGATTTAAGTGCCCAAATTACCGCTGAGAAAACATATTATATTTGATTTTGTCATATTTTATGAAGACATCTCAGTATTCAATTTATCACAGACTTTATCTTCTGGAAAATATTTTTTAGAAGCTTACCAAAAACTGAGTAGTTTTAGATAAAAAAAAAGTTGTTTAACTTGAAAAAAATATTAATGCAAATAAATCAAGCCCTCCTTTTTTAAATGTTGGAGGAGGATCTGGTAACATTTTATTGCCCACCCCCCTCACTTAACTCCCCCTCCCCTGGGTCCCCCCCTCCAGAAAGCTATTTCAGATAATCATATTTTTCTCAATTTGAGTCAAAATGAGGTTCTCTATTGATTGAATTTCAAAAGCTTATAGGGATTTCACTCCCAGGGGCATGGCCCCTATGGACAGTGTTTTGGACCTAACAAGAGCGGTGGTGGTTTGTAATTATATGGTCTCCATCTGCATAATTGCACATTCCCGAATACTTATTTTAACCCTTTGCCTTTATGAAGAAGAGCAAAATCATAAAATCTTTAAAGTACATTCTGAATTTTGAGTGTCATTCTTAATGTATATGAAAGACACCATCTCTGCTGGGAAAACTTCAACGAATTGTTTTAGTCCCCTACCGGTGAAATCAGAGGGAACTATAGGTTTCCTCTGCGTCTGTCCGTCCTTCTGTCTAGCTGTCCGTCCATCTGTCTGTTCCCGTCTGTCTGCCAGTCTGTCCCACTTGGTTTTCCGCACTTTTTTCTAAACGCTTGCAGATATTGACATAATTGGTGGCAGTTTTATGAGTTTTGTATACTGGTACATCAATCATTATTATGTTCCCCAAACGAAGTTGGGGAACATATTGTTTTTACTCTGTTTCTTATTATTATTATTAGGGTCTTCCGTCTCCAGCGGAAGACCCTTCTATTATTCTTATGTTTCTTTTTCAATTTTCTTATTATTATTATTCTTTTTCTCTGCACAAATTTTGTGCAGAAGATTTCTCAGAGATGGCTCGATGGATTTGCTTCAAATTTTCAGGGTTGATGCAAGATCATCTGAAATTTATACAATTTTTTGGATTTTTTAAAAATCACTTCCGGTCTAGAGTTATCGCCCTTTTATTAAAATTCAGCGGACCTTCTTGTCCGTCATTGATCTCAGAAACGACTTGAGCTAGAGCGCTGAAATTTTCAGTGATGATAGAGGACATGTCCCCATGTTACTGGGAGTTATGGATAGTTTCCGGAAGTACCTAGTATGGAAGCTCGGTAGGGGTCAAAATTTAGGACACGAATCAGGAGTGATTTTTGGAGACATTTTGCATCATATCTTTTAAAGTATAAATATTTTGTAAAAACATACTGAACAATATTTGTGCAGAATGACAAGATCTTTCATATGATTTCGTAAAAAAAGTGCTGACTCATCAAATTAAGGGCCAAAAGGGGCTAAAAGTATTTTTTCGATAACTATTTTATAGTCAATATTTTGTTATACATTAATGAAGCAAAAATGTTTATCTCAACAATCTACAACTGTATATTATGATTTTAATATAGTATGGTACATAATTAGGGGTCACACGGGGCCAGAATGATAAATCTTTGACGCTTTATATCTCGAAAGTGAGAAATATTTTGACAAGTAATGTTGAACAAAAGATGCTCAAAATCATGTTCTGAACAATATGCAACCTTTCATTTTTTGCTTAGCGTCCCCATTCGGGAGTTGAAGGGTTGGCCCCTTAATATTTCTTTTGCAAATAACTCGAAAACAAAAAAGAATCTCTGAATAGTTGTTGAACAAAAAGTGTTTAAAATCTTAAGTTCTTTAAAATGAAATTCAAAAAAAGGGGCTGGGTACTCAAATTAGGGGCCATAAGGGGCTAAAAGTCTTTTTTCGATAACTCTTTAACAGTCAAGAATTTGTTATACATTAATGAAGCAAAAATGTTAATTTTAACTATCTACAACTGTATATTATGATTTTAAAGTCGTACATTACATAATAAGGGGCCACAAGGGGCCAGAAGGCTAAATCTTTGATGCTTTATATCTCGAAAGTGAGAAAAGTTTTGACAAGTAATGTTGAACAAAAAATGTTCAAAATCATGTTCTGAACAATATGCAACCTTTCATTTTTTGCTAAACGTCCCCATTAGGGAGTTGAAGGGTTGGCCCCTTAATATTTCTTTTGCAAATAACTCGAAAACAAAAAAGAATCTCTGAATAGTTGTTGAACAAAAAGTGTTTAAAATCCTAAGATCTTTAATATGAATTCCAAGAAAAGGGGCTAGGTACTCAAATTAGGGGCCAAAAAGGGGCTAAAAGTCTTTTTTCGATAACTCTTTAACAGTCAAGAATTTGTTATACATTAATGAAGCAAAAATGTTAATTTTAACTATCTACAACTGTATATTATGATTTTAAAGTCGTACATTACATAATAAGGGGCCACAAGGGGCCAGAAGGCTAAATCTTTGATGCTTTATATTTCGAAAGTGAGAAATATTTTGACAAGTAATGTCGAACAAAAGATGTTCAAAATCATGTTCTGAACAATATGCAATCTTTCATTTTTTGCTAAGCGTCCCCATTAGGGAGTTGAAGGGTTGGCCCCTTAATATTTCTTTTGCAAATAACTCGAAAACAAAAAACAATCTCTGAATAGTTGTTGAACAAAAAGTGTTTAAAATCTTTACATCTTTACAATGAAATCCAAGAAAAGGGGCTGGGTACTCAAATTAGGGGCCAAAAAGGGGCTAAAAGTCTTTTTTTCGATAACTCTTTAACAGTCAAGAATTTGTTATACATTAATGAAGCAAAATTGTTTATTTTAACTATCTACAACTGTATATTATGATTTTAAAGTCGTACAATACATAATAAGGGGCCACAAGGGGCCAGAAGGCTAAATCTTTGATGCTTTGTATCTCGAAAGTGATAAATATTTTGACAAGTAATGTTGAACAAAAGATGTTCAAAATCATGTTCTGAACAATATGCAATCTTTCATTTTTTGCTGAACGTCCCCATTAGGGAGTTGAAGGGTTGGCCCCTTAATATTTCTTTTGCAAATAACTCGAAAACAAAAAAGAATCTCTGAATAGTTGATGAACAAAAAGTATTCAAAATCTTAAAAGCTTTAAAACGAAATCCAGGAAAGGGGGCTGGGTACTAAAATTAGGGGCCAAAATGGGCTAAAAGTCTTTTTTTCGAAAACTCTTTAACAGTCAAGAATTTGTTATACATCAATGAGGCAAAAATGTTAATTTTAACTATCTACAACTGTATATTATGATTTTAAAGTCGTACATTACATAATAAGGGGCCACAAGGGGCCAGAAGGCTAAATCTTTGATGCTTTATATCTCGAAAGTGAGAAATATTTTGACAAGTAATGTTGAACAAAAGATGTTCAAAATCATGTTCTGAACAATATGCAACCTTTCATTTTTTGCTTAGCGTCCCAATTAGGGAGTTGAAGGGCTGGTCCCTTAATATTTCTTTTGCGAATAACTCGAAAACGAAAAAGAATATCTGAATAGTTGTTGAACAAAAAGTGTTCAAAATCTTAAGAGCATTAAAATGAAATCCAGGAAAAGGGGCTGGGTACTCAAATTAGGGGCCAAAAGGGGCTAAAAGTCTTTTTTTCGATAACTCTTTAACAGTCAAGAATTTGTTATACATTAATGAAGCAAAATTGTTTATTTTAACTATCTACAACTGTATATTATGATTTTAAAGTCGTACAATACATAATAAGGGGCCACAAGGGGCCAGAAGGCTAAATCTTTGATGCTTTGTATCTCGAAAGTGATAAATATTTTGACAAGTAATGTTGAACAAAAGATGTTCAAAATCATGTTCTGAACAATATGCAACCTTGCATTTTTTTTCTAAACGTCCCCATTAGGGAGTTGTAGAGTTGGCCCCTTAATATTTCTTTTGCAAATAACTCGAAAACAAAAAAGAATCTCTGAATAGTTGTTGAACAAAAAGTATGCAAAATCTTAAAAGCTTTAAAATGAAATGCAGGAAAAGGGGCTGGGTACTAAAATTAGGGGCCAAAAGGGGCTAAAAGTCTTTTTTTGAAAACTCTTTAACAGTCAAGAATTTGTTATACATCAATGAGGCAGAAATGTTAATTTAAACTATCTACAACTGTATATTATGATTTTAAAGTCGTACATTACATAATAAGGGGCCACAAGGGGCCAGAAGGCTAAATCTTTGATGCTTTATATCTCGAAAGTGAGAAATATTTTGACAAGTAATGTTGAACAAAAGATGTTCAAAATCATGTTCTGAACAATATGCAACCTTTCATTTTTTGCTTAGCGTCCCAATTAGGGAGTTGAATGGCTGGTTTCTAAATATTTCTTTTGCGAATAACTCGAAAACGAAAAAGAATATCTGAATAGTTGTTGAACAAAAAGTGTTTATAATCCTGAGACCTTTAAAATGTTATGTAGATAAAAGGGATGATCCCTAATATTAGGGGCCGTGAGGGGCCAAAAGTCGATTTTAGAAGTCTTTATTGTTCAATGTCTTTTTAAAGATTGTGGAAAATCATTACTTTAGAGTGAAAATCTCATTCAAAATCTTATCTCATCTCATCAAGAATCGAACGGAAGACCCACTCGTTGTTCACAACGAGATCGTATCTAGTTCTTATTATTTTTCTTCCTGGGAAAATTTTGTCCGCGAGTGATCTTGTAAACTACACATCCGACTTAGGTGAAACCTTTTTAGGGTAAGTAGGCATGTTATGTAGATTTGCGGAATCAAGGTCATTTTGCGCGCACGTGCTTGCAAGAGCGCGCACGTGCAAAACTTAAAATGACCAATACAAAATGGATAGAACCGTAACTTTTCTATTTTGTGACGAAGTGTTTTGAAACTTATAATGTAAGGATATATTAGTAGTAAGCACAAGATGACATGGTCAAAATAGCAAGATCGCACGCGCATGCACGTGCGCTTCGCTCTGATTGGCTGAAACTAAAGTCTCAATATCTTTTTTGTTTTTTGATAAAATCATTTGAAATTTTGAACATAGTCATATATTAGGGAGATCTACAGCCTGTATTATAAGATTTATCATGAAAGCATGTGCGTGCACATGTGCTTGCAAGAGCTCGCACGTGCAACACGAGAAATGTCAAATATCATTGATACATACGTAATTTTTTCAATTATTGATGAAATGCTTTGAAACTCATAATATAATGATATATTAGTAGTGTGGACAAGATTACATGGTCAAAATAGCAAGATCTCATGTGCATGCACGTGCGCTTCGCTCTGATTGGCTGAAACTAAAGTCTCAATATCTTTCTTGTTTCTTGTCATAATCCTTTGAAATTTTGAACATAGACCTACATTATGAAGATCTACAGCATGATGTATAAGAATTTTCATGAAAGCATGCGCATGCCCGTGTGCTGCAATCTGATTGACTGAAACTTTTAAATGGCTATATCTCCTTTGTTTTTTGACGAAATGCTTTGAAATTTAAAATATAGTCATGCATTAGGATATCCTACAATATGATATAGAAAAAAATCATGAAATAACGCGCATGCAGATGCGCTGCAATCTGATTGGCTTAAACTTGAAATGGCTAAAACTCTCTTGTTTTTCAACCAAACAGGATAGGATTTAGAACATAGATAGATATAAGGGACTCCTACAAGAAGGTATGGTCATCATGCACGTGCACGCAGCTGCGTGCATTTGGAACGAGTGAAATAAAAATACATTTGAAAGAGTGATTTTTCATACTTTTGGACCGAATGCTTTAATATATTGTATATTTAGATATGTAGATAGTGTAGACAAGATGATATGATTATAACGCACATGCATTAACATGCGCACGGGTGCAATGCTAAAATTTGAATATAATTGGTATCCTTCTGAGAAAACGTTGTTAAAGTCAAAAATGCACAGAGTTTGTCTTATTTAATTAAGCTTACAGGGAATATGGCACCAAAAGGGAGTTGGGGAGCGTTTGGGGAACATCTGTAACGGTTCCCGTTACAATTAGCACTAGTTTGGATTATTCCTGAATTATTTGGTTACCAAAGCAACTGTTTTTTTAATAAAATTATGAATTTCTATTTTTATGTTAGTGAAATGACATTCAAAGGTTTATACATGGTTTGTAGAATTTATTTCATTGAGGAAGCAATATCGGGCAATAAAGCAGTAGATTTTGTATATTAAACAGATCAATGATAAGGATTTTCCTGAAGTATTGGCTGCCATAGCAACCATTTTTAAAATAAATTATGATTTACTTTCTTGATATTTAGTAAAATACAATTAAATTCAATTTATTTTATTGAAAAAGAGAGAAAAAATCACGAATGAAGCTTTTATAATATTGTTGTATACTTGTCAGTATAACAATATTTGTGATAGCAACCATTATGAGGAAGTATTCAAAAACTATTTGGTTACCATAGCAATGTGATTTGGGATGCCTTAATATTTATTTTTTACTTTTTTTAATGTACCTGAGTGAAATAACAAATATGATAAGTATTATCTATTTATAAAAAAAATTAAATAATGCACTGAGGCCACAGAGTCTGCATAATGAAAACCCCAATAGCTACAGTGATTTTTCCTGACTTTTTGGTTGCTATAGTAACACATTATTTTTGTTTAATTTATGAACTTACATTTTCATCATTTTATTTTGAAATTATGATGTCTAGGAGTGTGATTTGTTTTACCTTTAATATTTTTTAAGCTATAATGTACAAAAAGGAGGCAAATGTTGAATCTACAAATTAATCCAAATTCTCCATAGCAACCGTTTTCATTTTCATTTTATTTTATTTTAAGAAATATTACCAATCTAGAAATTTTATATTTTTTTGTGTAAGGAATGACCTTTTCAGTGATGGTAGTTGTTTGTCATTGATTGCCCGCGTTTTCTTGCTACTACACTTAGAAAATGCCAAAAATTGACATTTTTTCAAATTTGTTAAAATTTAATTATTGAATAATTTCATCAGTTGTGATAGTTACTACAACAAATATTCTATCAGAGTAGGCAACAATTTAATCTGTAAATAAAAGGCAGAAAATAGAAATTTATGATGAAGATTGTATACTTTCAGTAGGTTGTTCTGTATTTTTGGCCTCAAAATGGTGGTTTTGGTTACCATGGCAACCGGGACTCAAAATAAAAAAAATAACCTCAAAAATGTTCTATACATGGTGTTTCTACATTGCATGCAAAAAATCAGCAAAATCTGTGATGTACCATTTCCAACTTTTTTCTAGATTCTTACAAGAGAATGACTCTTAAGTAGACAAATCTGGGATATACTTAAACTATTTGAAGCTTTATTCTTTGAGTTCCCTGTGATTCTTATAACTTTATCACAGAGAAGAAATCTACTTGCTAACTCTCGAAGCTTCTTTAAAGCTGAACTTTTAAGAATTTTATTTTTCACCAAATCCTACAAACAGTCCTCTTTGGATTGGAATGTCGGTTTATGAGATTCCCATTTCTACGACCACTTCAACAAACGGGCATTCTTGAACCAATGAAAGGGAAATAAAAATGAAAGAAAAGGAGTTACTGTTAACCAACTTTTATTCGCGACGACTTTATTTCGCGATTTTGTGAGGGTAAACTAGGTCACGACCACCAAATGTCGTGACGAAGCCTTTTTTAATCTGTTGTTAATACGAAAAGAAACTTAAACGATCAGTTCACGGCAAGAAATATTTGCGATAACGAGGCTGTCGCAAAACTCGTGAATATTTCTCACACGCGAATAAAAGTTGGTTAACAGTAAATGTATATTTAGCTGTCTGATATCATTTATGAGGATGGTAAAAACATAAAATATAAGAAAATGTACCTGAAGTGAGCAATGAAATATCGGCGGCGTAAATCGAAGGTTTTTACAACGCATGGATCTGTAGCTCTTTGCTTTATCCGTCCGAATTTTCTCAAACAGGGAGCTACAGATATGCAGCTATGATTTAGCGAAAATGAAGAAACGACCATTGCGTGTTGTTTGTTGTAACCGTACACGCTAAATTAACTCCACACATCTGACCTGTAACACTTTTGGAATCTTTAGTAACTTCAAGTGACCTATATACCAGGACTGGGTTTCGCAAAACTATTGTAAGATTTGTCCTAAGATAGATCTTACGATCATCTTAAGATCTAACTTATGACAATTATAAGATTTGTCACTGCTGTTTCACAAAACTATCTTAAGTACATGTGTAAGAAATCTTAAGACAAGTTCCATTCTTCAATATCACAGGAATTTTTTTCAAAATGTTTTACGAAATTAAGTTTTTTTTTAATAAAAAAAATAATAGAAGGCTTTTTTCTTCAATACTGCTAAGAAAGTAGATGAAGAAAGTATGCATGTGTACGTTCATGCATATGTACAGCATCAACTGTTTCAGCATATTGAATTTTCATACAGATTCCGGTGGCTTAATGAGGAATACCTCGAGTATTAAAAATATTTGATTTCCATCTAATTTTTAGAACTGGATGAAATGATTAATTTCAAATATCTAAAAAAATAAATCATAATGCTTCAAAAGAAATTTTGGAAAAAAAATCTTTTTTTTACTTTCATGGACTTATCCGATCCATAAAAATGCATCTGTTTCATATTTTAATTTATTCAGAAATTTGAATAAAGTTGTATATGATATCGGTCCGGATCTCACATGATTTTAAGAAGGGTGTGGGTGCAATTTTAGTTTGGAGGGGGCAAAACCAAGGAAAAATGCCTTGAAATGAATTAAGGGGAAAACATAAAGAAGATACACTTAAGGTTTTCTATCACATACATTGTATTTATTGGCAAATAATTGAGGTGTTCGTTATCTCCATATTTCATTCAAAAGAATTTTAAAATCGTACAAATCCATTGGCTTCATTACTTAGCTGTTCCAGATAATTTCAATATATTTGAGTAAAATTTCTTTTGAGAGAGTGACAGAGAGTGTTCTTTAGTTTTCACAATTAAAATAAATCAATAATAAATATTTCGTACATTAATTTTACTAAAAAAAAAACAAATAAAGTTATCCATTATGAACTATAATGAATCTATATTCTAATCCATAGGTCTGTTCGAGTGCATAAATGATAAACTGAAAAAGGGACTCCTTCGAGAATATGACTTACGAAGCGGAAAAAGGTATATGGAATTCCAGTGATGAAACTCAAGCATGGAATATATTATAAAGAAAAAGCCAGGAAAAAAAGAAAACAAAGAAGAAGGTATGGTTTTAGCTTTGTTGCCCTCTAGAAATGTAATGATATCAAAAATTTTGAAACTTGCTTAAGTATTTCTGACGTATATGACTGTGATAAATCAGGAAAGAATATGACATGAATGTTTACCATTCTGCAAATATGACTTTATAAATGTGATGCATTGCTCTGTTTTCAACAGAAAAAGCCTTAAATGGCCCATTTTAAGAAAGATTTTCCATTAGCCGTCGCCCACGTTATTTTTTTTTACATTTTGTGCAAAAGTCAATAACAATTGACATATCTCAAGATCTTTGAGGGCGATGCCTGTGGACAATTTAATCTGAAAGAAAATTCAATTGAAAAATGGTGTTTTCTGCATTTTTTAAGAAAATACGGGGAAATGCACGTTTATGACGTCAAAATTAGCAATTAAAAACATGAAGAATTTGTATTATTTTTACGCATGGAATTTCAAATTATTCAGAAAGCTTGAGTTTTTAACTTTTACACCTGCTTCAATTTTAGAAAATCACATGACTTAGAATCTTTGGAAACCATACCTTGTTCTGTAGTGTCAGAAGAGGAAGAGGTTGAACGTTCTGGTAAATCATTTGTTTTTTATTTACATGTATTTATTTAATATTATTTTGCACATTTCAGAATAACGCGAAACCTGAACAAAAAGTAATTTATATACGTATAAAGCCAATATTATTCATTTGTACCGAATAAATTATTAAGCATTCACTTATCTTTTTGGATACTTTTTGTTTGTTTTTTTATGTGTTGTTTAACGTTCCTCTCGATATAAATTTTTTATACTCATATTGAGACGCTTAATTTGTCTTATTCTTATGGCAATTGCGTGGTACGTGAGGGGTCGATTTCATGCAAACACCTACTCGAAAAATAGGACTTCTGTTTATTTAGTCTTATCCGAAGCACGTACCGGTCTCTGTGTCCCATAGTGGGATTCGAACCCGAAACGTAAGAATCAACTCCTCACTTTGTAACTCTAGAGCAGACGCACAGACCAAAGCGACATAATGGGTGGCTTTACGGAAAGAAAACAAAATGTTCAAGACATTTTGATCAGTTAATAAAAGAGAGTATATATTATAATATGATGCCAAAAACATTGCAACGTTTAGTACGATTCTATTTTTTTTATAATGTGCATTTTCTTTATCATCTCGGACACAAAAACGACAAAGGTCAAGTAGTCCAAGGATTTAATGTTACAATAGCTCCAAACCTCTCTGAGGCATAAATTAAAACGTTTACAATTTATAAATATAAATATTGTTGTTTTTTACTATCAAAATAATAAATTACAAAAATTCTGATTTTTAGCTCACCTGAGCCGAAGGCTCAAGTGAGCTTTTCTGATCAGCGTTTTCTCCGGCGTCCGTCTGTCCGTGTTTACGAGAGTGCATTTATTGGGTATTTTTCATGCCAAGATTGTACTTATTGGGTACTTTTTGCTTATTGGGTATACCAAATAAGAAGTGTCGCTAAATATGCTTAAAACACCCTAATTGGGTATTTGCAGGTTAGTACCCAACAAAACTTGGACACGACGATTTGTCAAAAAAAGTGTCCAAAAAGTTGCTTTCACGGACGCACCGTGTTTTGTGTTTCAGTTTTACATTCGGAACTCTAAGTTCTCGAGATTTTCCGAAAATCAACTTCCGTTGATCCTGATCATAACAACGTTTGTTTTCATGGAAAAAATATGGAGACTAAGAAACACTTAATGTCAACAAGATTGTCTGATTGACAAGAAAAAAGGTAAGTTTATTCGATTAATTAATATTTATCTATTGCTGGATTCTTGTTTAAGGAAAATTGATTTTAATGTGATTTTGAAAACAATTGTGCACAAAATTAAAATAGATTAATCCTAAGTTGCACTTGTATGTATTTTGAATTTTCTCTGTCTTTTAACTCTGTTGAGGGCGAGAAGTATTTAGTAAATCATGTTCATTGAGGATTTTCAATATGTAGCAGGTCAAACAGGAACTTCAATTGTGAAAATTGCAGAGAACACACTCATCAGAAGATGACCCCAGAAATAGGACAATTGTAAGTAATCAGTAAAATGATCAGGAATACTTCATGCCAACCATAAGATTTATAGAGACATTTTCGCTTCTTAAATTAGAAGAAATAGAGGGAAAAACTTGTACATACTACATAACTACTAGGCAACCAACCTTTAACGACAGGAAAGCTTTTGGTATGTGCAATACAGCTACATAAAACCTCTTTAGTATTCATGCTGAGTTTGAGAAAGTACCTTAGCATTTTTTCTAGTGTTTGCCAACATTTTCATGCACACTGTTTGCTTGTTTGTACTATCATTTTATCTTATATTCTTCAGATGCCCTTTACTTTTGCCAGTTTTGAATCATTTGTTTTAAGGGCATCCGAGGATTAGTTCCAGAACTTAATTGTGAAGTAAATACCGTGGTACTATTCGGTCATAGGTTATGTTAATATGTGTTTAACATTTTGTTCTAATAGAGGTGGCATACAGGAAAAGAAACAATACTAGACACCACTAAAAGGAATAAAATAGCTTCATCTTGTAGGTGTATTTTATTTAAGGATCACTACTTCATGTCTGATGTGGTGAAAGTTATTCATATTCTGTTTGACTGTAATGACTTTTCATATTTTCAACTTCTATCCAGCTTAGTCAATTTCAATTAAATTTTGTGCAAAGCATGCCCCAGGAAGGGGGGATGGAGTGTCAAGTGTGTCTCTGTCCCAGTCAATATAATTTCAAAGCAGTTAGTAAAGTTTGGGTCAATTTTAAATCCTCTTTAGCAGAACCATTGGGCTAAAAACAATACTAAAGCGAAAGCTTTATCATTAAGTGTAGATTAACAGTGTAGAGATGTTTTGAAGATTATGTACCCCTAATGTACTGATAGTGTTACATTGGAAGTCTAAAATGTGCAAGGAATAGGTGTAAAATCTTTTTAAAATCTTCTTCTTAACAATCAGAAACTAACAAACTGTCTACTTAATATGCAACATCGTTTTGTGTGATGAATGATGATTCCATTTTGATATTTGTTTTAAATTATGGCAGATGGGGGTAGGATGAAGATGCAGTTAGACATAGAAGAAACAAAAAAGAGTTGATACAATTTAGTTTTTCTTGTATTTTATTTATCAATACATATTTCTGATGTAGTGAAATATACTTCGACTTCTTGGTTGGGTTTGATCAACATAAAGGGTGATCTTACTGTAGTCAAGAAAAACATGTTTTACACGGCAAAGAAATGCCTTTATCTAATTGCAGAATGAATAAAAAGAACAGAGGCAGATTTGAAGGAGATGCATGAAATGAGGAATATTTCAAAGATTGCCTGAGTCTAACCACTGCTACTGGATAAACATATGGCAATATAAAAGAGCAGGGTCAATGGAAGTATCATACAGTATAGGCCATGAGAGACCCTGAAGAAGAAAGTATGGAAGAGAGACAAAAATAAAACCATTTTGACATTTATTGAAATATAGGATATCAAAGTCTTACATGTAAAATTTGGGCATGTAATGACTTTTCTCTAGCTCTAAGACTTCTAACAGTGATGATTTGATTTAATATCTTTATCCCGATTTGTCGAAAAGATTTGGACATAGTGCATCAATTATTTTAAAGTTTTGATACAACGAATTCATTCATTATGCTTGTAGACTGAGTTTTCTGGTGCGACACTGTTTAATCGGCTTCAAAACTAAGACTTTGTGATTTCAAAACCAGATTAATGAGATACATGTAATATCTTTTAACATCGGTGACTATTAAATCCATTCTTTTACATCTCAGAAGTATTTTTATTATTACAGGGAAAATATGCATTGTACATGTATCTGTAATAAACAGGATCATAGAAATTTTCCATATAATACAACACAATCTTAGCAACTGAAGGCAAATATTTTATCAAGGGTGTAATCTATTTATCAATATGGTTTTCAGCATCTTGCTCTACCTGTATCTTAGCAACTGAAGGCAAATATTTTAATGACTTCCTCCAAGTTCCAATATTTAAATTAAAATTTTGCAAACATGGTTATAAAATTCTTTAAAAGCCAAATAGTTTAGGCACAAAATGCTCATATATTCCCTATCATTTGTAAAGTGTTCACGGAATGAGATGTGGAATGTTAGAATTAAAGTATTAAATATGTTTTGGACTTATGTATGCTTATGCAGATACATTTGAATTCAACTAGGGAGATAAATGTCATACTTATTGGGTTTGCAATCTAATGCAAGAGTATAAATATCCAAGACAAATTTGACAATTTTAATGAAGGGTATAAGTACCCAAGAAGAATTGGACAAGTAAACATTACCTGTTGGGTTTTATTCTAATGTTGGGTTGTAATATCCAAGAGGAGTTGAACCAATGTCCAATACCTATTGGGTTTTCTTTCATATGAAAAAAAATTTGGGTAACCCAAGAAGAATGTCCAATACCTTTTAATTTATATACTATTGAAGGGATGAAGATATCCAAGAAGAATTGGACAGGTGTCCATCACCTGTTGGGTAGTATTCTTATGAGGAGATTCTCAAGAAACCCAAGAATTAGACAAGTGTCCATTGTCTGTAGGGTGGGATGTAGATATCCAAGAGGAGTTGGACGTATGTCCATTACCTGTTGGGTGGTATCGTGATGAAAAAATTCAAGAAACCCAAGAAGACTTGGTCAAGTGTCTATTACCTGTTGGGTAAGATGTAGATATCCGAGAGGAGTTGGACAGTTGTCCATTACCTGTTGGGTTATATTCTGATGATGCAATTCAAGAAACCAAAGAATTAGACTAGTGTCCATTGCTTATTGGGTGGGATGTAGATATCCAAAAGGAGTTGGACAGATGTCCATTACCTGTTGGGTGGTATTCTGATGAAGAAATCAAGAAACCCAAGAAGAATTGGACAAGTGTGCATTACCTGTTGGTTGGTATGTAGATATCCAAGAGGAGTTGGACAGGTGTTCATTACCTGGGTTGTATTTTGATGATGCAATTCAAGAAACCCAAGAATTAGACAAGTGTCCATTACCTGTTTGGTGGGATGTAGATATCCAAGAGGAGTTGGACGGATGTCCATTACCTGTTGGGTTGTATTTTGATGAGGAGATTCAAGAAACCCAAAAAGAATTGGACAAGTATCCATTTCCTGTTGGGTGGGATGTATATATCCAAGAGGAGATGGACAGATGTCCATTACCTGTTTGGTGGTATTCTGATGAAACAATTCAAGAAACCCAAGAAGAATTGGACAAGTGTCCATTACCTGTTGGGTGGTATGTATATATCCAAGAGGAGTTGGACAGGTGTTCATTACCTGTTGGGTTGTATTTTGATGATGCAATTCAAGAAACCAAAGAAGTTAGACAAGTGTCCATTGCCTGTTGGGTGGGATAGAGATATCCAAGAGGAGTTGGACGGATGTCATTACCTGTTGGGTGGTATTGTGATGAAACAATTCAAGAAACCCAAGAAGAAATGGACAAGTGTCCATTACCTGTTGGGTGGGATGTAGATATCCTAGAGGAGTTGGACAGGTGTCCATTACCTGTTGGGTTGTATTTTGATGAGGAGATTCAAGAAACCCAAATAGAATTGGACAATGTTCACATGTTCAATTTTCTTGGGTACTTTAATCCCTTCGTCAAAATACAACCCAACAGGTATTGGACACCTGTCCAATGCCTGTTGGATACCTTCATTCTACCCAACATGTAATGGGCATTTGCTTATTATTAATTAGTCATCACGCCGTTTCTCCTTAAATACTTATTTTTGTTGTGTTGAGTTGTGTTTGCACAATTCAGTTTTTGTTTTTTTGCACTTAGGTATTCATATGTTTAATATTAGATATTTTGAAATATACAGGTGTATATCCTTATTGCTAAGAACAAATTAGTTAGGTGTTACAATAAAAGAGCTATATCACAGAAATTGACAAAAATATGGGTTCAAAACCAAAGGTTTTCAGTCTTGTCTGAATTTACCAGCAAATATTAAATATATAATAAATTTGGAATGAATAAAAAACATTAAGAAAAAACCCAATAAAATACGGACACGAGGATTAATATCCAATAAGATTTCAACAGTAACTATCCAAATAATGCTCTATCGTGTGTACACTTTTTTTGTATCCAATAAGCAGTATCCAATAGGACTTGGACTTGATGTACCCAATATATAACCAAATGTGTTTCAGTCCGTCCGTCTGTCTGTCTGTCTGTCTGTAAACTTTTCACATTTTCGACTTCTTCTCAAGAACCGCTGGGCCAATTTCAACCAAACTTGCCACAAAGTATCCTTGGGTGAAGGGGATTCAAGTTTGTTCAAATGAAGGGCCACGCCCTTATTCAAGGGGAGATGATTGGGAATTAATGAAAATTTGGTGGCATGTTTTAAAAATCTTCTTCTCAAGAACCACCTAGCCAGGAAAGATGAAACTTATGGGGAAATATCTCAGGTAGTTTAGATTCAAGTTTGTTCAAATCATGACCCCTGGGGGTAGGGCGGGGCCAAAATGGCCGACCAAAGTTTTACATAGAAATATAGAGGAAAATTCTTTAAAAATCTTCTCCTCAAGAATAGCAAAACCATAATTGATCATATTTATATGGAAGCATCATCAGGTAGTGTAGATTCAAGTTTGTTCAAATCATGACTCCTTTGGGTAGGGCGGGGCCAAAATGGCCGAACAAAGTTTTACATAGAAGTATATAGGAAAATTCTTTAAAATCTTCTCCTCAAGAATAGCGCAGTAATAATTAATCATATTTATATGGAAGCATCCTCAGGTTGTGTAGATTCAAGTTTGTTCAAATCATGACCCCTGGGGGTAGGGCGGGGCCACAATGGCCGACCAAAGTTTTGCATAGAACTATATAGGAAAATTCTTTAAAAATCTTCTCAAGAATAGCAAAGCCATAATTGATCATATTTATATGGAAGCATCCTCAGGTAGTGTAGATTCATGTTTGTTCAAATCATGACCCCCAGGGGTAGGGCGGGGCCAAAATGGCCGAACAAAGTTATACATAGAAAAGTATAGGAAAATTCTTTAAAAATCTTCTCCTCAAGAATAGCAAAGTCATAATTGATCATATTTATATGGAAGCATCCTCAGGTAGTGTAGATTCAAGTTTGTTCAAATCATAAACCCCAGGGGTAGGGCGGGGTCAAAATGGCCGAACAAAGTTATACATAGAAATGTATAGGAAAATTCTTTAAAAATCTTATTCTCAAGAATAGCAAAGCCATGATTGGTCATGGAACTACTTTTGGATTTAAGCTTTTCAAGTATCAACCAATTCTGCTTTTTCCCAGCCACAGTGCTCAGGTGAGCGATGTGGCCCATGGGCCTCTTGATTTAGAGGGGGGATGAGGATTGTAAAGAGCTCAAGATTTATTCTAAGAAAATTACAGGGCAATATTTATATTGAAATCATTTTAATCTGAAAGGTAAATCAGCTGACTTACCCCCAATATACTATGGAATGTTATTTCCCCTGCAATGAATAATTACAAGTTGCTGTCCTTTAAAAAAGGACTGCAATTCGTGGACCACATGCATGTTTTTCTAACCAAAATTCAATTAAAGAAAATTTCTAGGTTTAATAAATATTCATAAAGGTTCGTTTACATTTCTACAATGACCTGCCTTTATTTTACTGATAGTTCTTAAAAAGCAAATGTGTATTGTTCAGAGATTGTATTATCTCTGATTTGCCTATAGTTTCGCTACCCATATTGGCTGGGACTTGACATCTGTTCTGAATTGATACGGAAGAAATCTATCATTAAGAAACAGATCTGATGGTCAGGTGTAACACAACTCTTTAGTACGCAGAATGTTTTTTAGGAGCCCCTTCCCCCTTGTCGAAATGGAAAATCTTTGCTACAGGCCTTTATCAAGGTGTTTTTGGATTGCTATGTATGAAAATTATTTTGCGATCCTTGATGCTCAAAACTAATGCCTGTGAAGACTTGTTATATTTTTTAAAAGCAAGAACGAGTCGTTGAATGAAGTTTTTAAATCAAGTTGTTAAGTTATTTATATACTGCAAGTTCTGTCCACTTTTTACAATGCATTTGCCATAAAATCAATCTTTAGTTTGTATATAAATGTATATGTTTAAGTGAGACATTAAGATCCGCCAATGAATAAATTAATATGCCGATTTAAAAGTGATATTTGCAAATAAATGGCATATTCTAATTCGAATAAGGCGACTTATTCCATGGGCAAGCTATCTCAGGGGCGAACTCTCTAGTATTCTCGCTAACGCGTAGCCTGACATTTGCCCATGGCATCCTGTTTAACCTCGCCAAAGTAAAATATTCATTTATTTAAATAATGTTGTTTCATATGATTAAAAGCTTTTTGCAAACCCAACCTGTCTAGATATAATTTTATCGAAACTCAAAAATTGTCTTCGAAATCGCAAGAATAAAACAAAATGTATACGAGACATACACATGTAAGGATGAAGAGGCTGATAAACTCAAAGTTATCTCGCTTCAAGGAAGAAAAAAGAGGACAATAAATAAAATATACGAATCAAAACATGGCTATATCATATTTTAATAATGTCGCAAGATAGAAATGCGCTGAATTAAGACAAAGATTTGTAAAAAAAAAAAAAAAAAAAAAAAAATCTGAAATATATTCTACAGGTTTTAATATGGCTACCGTATATCTATGCACTGTTCATGCACACGTATAAAGCAAACTGAATATTCTATTCATTCATGAGTACACAGAAAAACGACACGAAACTGGCAGACAAGCTCCCAGTATAAAAAAAAGCGTCACACCTTTAAGTCTATAAGGGACAGAGATTCAAGGATTTATTTGATATCAGCAGTCTCGATTAAAGTTCTATGGTCGTTACAATGACCTTGTCAACAAATACACTTTATCATTAAGTCAAATGCTGACTGACGTTTTCATACCAATTGTTATCGTTATTTCCTGATCATGACAAGGAGCACATGGCGGGTGTGACCTGTCGGCAGGGGATGCTCACTCCTCCATGACCCCTGATCCCACCTCTGATGTTTCGGGGGTCCGTGTTTGCTCTACTCCTATTTTGTATTGTTTTATGGACTTTGAGATTGAAGACTGTTCGCTATCTCAATATACTTCTTGGTAACCCTCAGATTATCCTCAGAGATATCAAACATATGTCGTATGTAGAGCCTTCAGATTCCAAGTTGTTACGATACTTTATACAAAAAATTGAAAGAATGTTTAGTTTTTATTACAGGTACATTTTAGGATTCCTTTTTGGATCCCATGTGTTCTATTCCAAAAAGTTCTGCGAGAAACTGTAAAATGTCAGAGAATGTAATCTGTGTGGACTTGTTTATGTTGGTGAAACCAAGAAATCGCTAACTAAAATATTATCAGGTCATGTATTGATAAGCCTTACAAACGCAGAAAATGTTTTATCAGCAGAGACCAGCTAGTACTGACCATGCAAACCAATTTTTTTCACCTTTGGTCTGCTTAGAAGGATAGATGGCTCACATATTGCCTCATAATCTTTTAACACGCGACTTTGATACAGATCTGACAAAACCATCCCACTCTGACAAAGTATCAATTCTCCCCTTCTCACAACTGGCCCATTTCCGTAATGTTCTACAGAATCGATAATTTTCAATAAGACCGATGCCCATGACTACAATTACATGTGTATGGTTAAAACGTACCATCACATTTTTATTGTTACACTGTGGACTGGAACGATTTTCAACACTATTGACATTGTCCTTTCATCAATAGGAAAAGGCTGTTCCAAGTTTTCTAATCAAAATTTTTTTGTTGTCTACGGAAAGGTTTACTAAGTTAAGGATTATCAGTATGGTGGTAATTTTTTTTTATTCTAACTTTCATTGCCAAAATATAATATTCAGATAAATTAAAATGCTTGTATAAAAGCTGTTGTTTTCCATTGTGTATTTGAAATATATAAAATGTATTTTAGAAGAATTTGGATGTGGTTTTACGGGTGGTGATCTAAATCGAACATATAGGTCTCTATTCAATTTTGAATATTTTCAAGATCTAAAAGAAGCAAAATGAAGTTGAACTACCATATCTATATTGGATTCTGATACTTCATAAGAATCCCTACAAACAAAAATACACAGCGGGTTCAAGTGAATACTCAACAAAACCTATTTGTTAACTCTTCGCTAAGATATTTAAAGTAGTGAAGGAGAAACCTAAAAAGAACCGTGTAACATTATATTCAAGAAGCGGGGTAAATCAAAAGTGAATTCTTAAAGATTTTTTGAACAATTTGAGATGACAAAATTTGACCAAAACCGACAACTTAAAAATTTAAGACTTTCAACTTTATACAAAATCTTTCTCCACAACATATTAAAACACAAGCTTTTTGATATCATTGACAGCTGCTTTTTCAATAAAAATGGGACTCGTAAATATAAATTATTCCGTTCACAACATTCTGATTGTACATACAAGAACTCTGAAGACGACATAAAAATGCTTGTGTTTCTAATTGACAGTGTCTTTATGGTTTTTGGAGACCGGAACCTCCAACAATCTATTGGAATTCCCATGGGTACCGATTGCCCCCTTTATTGGCGGACCTATTTATTTGTTCATATGGAGCAAAATGGGTTCAAAATCTTATGCGGGAAAAGATGAAAACGCTGTGGCCTTCAACTGGACATTTAAATACTTAGTATATCGACACATTGTCAATTAAAAATGGTAATTTATATTCTTATGTCAATACGATACTCCCCGGTGAGCTTGAGATAAAAGATACCATAGAACCTGACGCATATCTGTTTCATAATTAAATATTTTATTTGAAAAAGACGTAAATGATAATCCTACAACCAAGCTCTGTGGTAAACGCGATGACTTTATCTTTGCAGTCTTCAACTCTCCTCACTTGTGCATTAGTTTGCCTTCATTGTCTGTGCACTGGCCTGGTTTTGTGTATCTCAGTTGATTCGATGCTAAAGAGCATGCTCTACGTATGAACGGTTTCAAAAGCGAATTAAATTATTGTCAGAAGGTTTGACAAAACAGGTGTATCGACAGACTCGTTTGTGGTCGTCGTTTTGTGGATTATATGGTCGGTGCTGTGGCCATGTCGGCATGTTCGGGTTCCCGATCTCGTCAGGGGGGGGGCACGATTGGTGTTGCCGTACGGCAGGGAATGTTCACTCCTCCACGCCACCTGATCTCAACTCTGATGGTTTGGAGGTCCTATTTTGATCTGCTCCACATAAGAAAATTGTCTAATGTTAACTGTACACATTATCACAAAACAATAGTTATTCTGGTTATCTTTATTTCTAAATGATTGAACGGAGAAAGTGACAGACGAAATGGAAATCAAAAGATCATGATAAGAAATTATCTTATTTTCTTACTTTTGAACTGTTAATAACTATTATATTTTCATTGAATCAAAGTGAGATTCTCTCACATTGTAAAAGAAAACCAAAAGTTAGGCAAAATTCTCGCTTTCCCTTCCCTTAATCAGGAGTGTTGTAAAAATACCCTGTGACCTAATTTAAGATAAAGAGAGGGTACGTTAATCATCTTGGCAGTGTCTAAAATTGCAAAACTTTTTTTTTCCAATTACGAGGCTGTTGAAATCCATGTTCTATTACAAAATATTGAATATCCTCTAAGTATCGTACAGACCTAACACAATAAGATAAAAATAACCATTGTTGTAACCGCTATTGAAATATAGACCACTATTGAAATAATTACATCAATAGTGGTTGAGAGTGCATTTCAATAGAAACATTGTTAGTAACCAGTATTGAAATACAACCACTATTGAAATAATTATATCAATAGTAGTTGAGCGTGCATTTCAATAACAAAGATAGGTAATAACCACTATTGAAATACGACCACTTATTGAAATAATTATATCAGTAGTGGTTGGGATCGCATTTCAATAGCAAACTTTGTTAGTAACCACTATTGAAATTCACAACCACTATTGATATAATTATTTCAATAGTGGTCGTATTTCAATAGTGGTTACTAACTGTGTTTGCAATTGAAATGCACTACTAACCACTATTGATATAATTATTTCAATAGTGGTCGTATTTCAATAGTGGTTACTAACTATGTTTGCAATTGAAATGCACTCTCAACTACTATTGATATAATTATTTCAATAGTGGTCGTATTTCAATAGTGGTTACTAACAATGTTTGCTATTGAAATGCACTCTCAACCACTATTGATATAATTATTAGCTCACCTGAGCCGAAGGCTCAAGTGAGCTTTTCTGATCAAAATTTGTCCGTCGTCTGTCGTTGTCGTTGTCATCGTCGTTGTCGTCGTCGTCGTAAACTTTTCACATTTTCATCTTCTTCTCAAGAACCACTGGGCCAATTTCAACCAAACTTGGCACAAAGTATCCTTGGGTGAAGGGGATTTAAATTTGTTCAAATAAAGGGCCACGCCCTTTTCCAAGGGGAGATAATCATGAATTTGTTAAAAATTAATGGCATTTTTAAAAAATCTTCTTCTCCAGAACCGCTGGGCCAGGAAATATGAAACTCATGTGGAATCATCCTAAGGTAGTGTAGATTCAAGTTTGTTCAAATCATGACCCCTGGGGCAAGGGTGGGGCCAAAATGGCCGACCCAAGTTTATCATAGGAATATATAGGAAAAATCTTTAAAAATCTTCTTCTCCAGAACCACTGGGCCAGGAAAAATGAAACTCATATGGAATCATCCTCAGGTAGTGTAGATTGTATTTTGTTCTTTTGATGCGCCCCTGGGCAAGGGTTGGGCCAAAATGGCCGACCCAAATTTTACATAGGAATATATAGGAAAAATCTTTAAAAATCTTCTTCTCCAGAACCACTGGGCCAGGAAATGTGAAACTCATGTGGAATCATCCTCAGGTAGTGTAGATTCAAGTTTATTCAAATCATGACCCCTGGGGCAAGGGTGGGGCCAAAATGGCCGACCCAAGTTTTACATAGGAATATATAAGAAAAATCTTTAAAAATCTTCTTCTCCAGAACCACTGGGCCAGGAAAGATGAAACTCATGTGGAATCATCCTCAGGTAGTGTAGATTCAAATTTGTTCAAATCATGACCCCCCGGGCAAGGGTGGTGCCAAAATGGCCGACCCAAGTTTAACATAGGAATATATAGGAAAAATCTTTAAAAATCTTCTTCTCCAGAATCACTGGGCCAGGAAAGATGAAACTCATGTGGAATCATCCTCAGGTAGTGTAGATTCAAGTTTGTTCAAATCATTACCCCCGAGGCTAGGGTGGGGCCAAAATGGCCGACCCAATTTTTACATAGGAATATATAGGGAAACCTTTTAAAATCTTCTTTTCAAGTACTTCAAAGTTATGATTAGTGTTATTTATATGGAATCATCCTCAGGTAGTGTAGATTCTAGTTTGTTCAAATGATGATTGCCTGGAGGGGGGGGGGAGTAAATTCAAGCCCGATGTGCTCAGGTGAGCGCTGTGGCCCCTGGGCCTCTTGTTTCAATAGTGGTCGTATTTCAATAGTGGTTGCAACAAACCATGTATATTTATAGATGCCTATTGTCAACAGCTTCTGCGGAATGTGGAAAAGAGTGATTTAACCTCTCCACAATCACCACCTAGAGGGCATGTAGGGACTTCATGGTCAGTGAAATATATATTTTTTCATCTGAAACAGATAATGTCAGATAATTAGTATGTTTGTATAAAACCTATACAAATAAATGATTATAAAAGTGAAATATGAACTTTAAGTTTACAAGAAAAAGTGTAAATTTACAAATAAAATGCAGTTGAATAATAAAGAAAATCTTAAGAAGTATGGCTTAAAGAATATTCTACTAAAGTGATTCTTTCATGGCGTAAATAATGTTTTCTTTTAGGGTTTGTAATCCAGGTCATGATCAAAGCACCGTGATTATTCTAATATGTTTTCTTCTGTTTCTTGTCTTTACAATTGTCATTGGGATAATATGGAGAAAGAGGATATTAGAAAGTAAGTAATTATAAGGTTACTGCAGCTTTTTTGTATATTAGAATCCAATTTATAAGAACATTTACTGAAAAAAATCATTAATATACATTTTTAGGAAAAGGGAATGTTTTTACATGATTTTCATTTTTTCCTCAGAATGCTTACAGCAAAGAAACAGGGGTGTAAGTTTTTAATGCTCTTTGAATTTTGTTTCGCTTACATATAACAGAACTATCTTGTCCCGACTTTCTTTTTTAAGTTACTGTGGATTTAAAGGTGTTCTTTGACACAATAGTCGTTGATATTAGATATATCATATATTCTTGGTCATTAATACTGTTGACTCAGAAGTAAGCTATAGATTTGTAAACACATAACACTTATACAGTTAATTACGAAAGAAGAAGGTATGGTTTTAGCTTTATTGCGCCCTCAAAATGTTATGACATCAAAAAGTTTTGACACTGGCTTAAATATTTTGTTAAATAAATGACTCCGATAAATCAGGAAAGAATATGGCATGAAGGTTTACCATTCTGCAAATATGAGGTCATTAATGTGACGCATTTCTCTATTTTCAACAGAAAAAGCCTCAAAATGGAACATTTCAAGGGTGATTTTCCTTTAGAAAACAGTGTCCACAGCCGTCGCCCACGTTATTTTTTTTATATTTTATGCAAAATTCAGTAACAAATCACATATCTCAAGATCTTTGTGGGCGATGCCTGTGGACAATGTTATCTGAATGAAAATTCCATTGAAAATTGTTGTCTTCTGCAACTTTTTAAGAAAATACGGGAAAATGCACATGTTTATGACGTCATAATTAGCATTTAAAAACACATGTGAGAAAAATGACTTGAATGATTTTTCTGCATTGAATTTCATTTATTTAAAAATCATGAGTTTGCAACTTTTACACCAGTTTCATTTTTTAGAAAATCACAGGGCAAAATTTGTATGGAAACCATACCTTCTTCTTTAATAATGCACATTTAAATTATTTTATACAAATTATAAGATAAAATATGTGTTCTTCTGCTGATTCTATTATGTAGTCAAATCCAATTAAAATCATATTGTCCTAAATAATGGAACTTTTCTTGTCTTGACGTAGTACAAGTATTCCAGAGGATCTGGTTTACTGTTAAAATTATTCCGAACATGCTTTAATAAATATGAAAACATCGCCGATTTTTAAATTTAGGAATTTAAACTGAGAGGAAACAAATAATCTAAAAAAGTTATACGAGATCTAATTTATACAGTAGCAATAGGGTTTTGCAGCGACAGAAAATGTAAAGAATATCGTCAACATGACTAAACGTTTTCCTCAAAGTGAGAGGGCATGGTCTACTTTGTATGATATAAAATATGCGATATAAATTGCTGATAACCTGAACATTAAAAAAAAAATATTTGAAGCTTATCCTCGTCTGCATAACATTTATTTTATTTATAGAAGAATTTATGCGACATACTGTAGGCAATTCGGACAATAATACAAGTACTTTCCAAAAAGCACAATCTAGCTACCTATATTCTTCGGATTGCTGATCAGATGTAAATCTTTCTTCATAAGAATATTTTTCTTTTTCCGAAAACATGAAAATACCCTTGCGCTAGTCCTTTTTCCTAAATTCAGCTTTCAAATTATATATTTATATCAATCCTGCGAAAAACACTGATTCATGCGACGAAATGGTACGGTACATACCTATCTATTACATTTCGTACATGTATACAATTAATTTATTGTTTTAACAATCATGCATATTATGAAGCTACATGTATTTAGGTAGCAATTTTTATTTCGTTCCCAAACATAGCTGATTTGAAAATTAAAGTTTATTCAAGTAAAAACATTTGTCAAGAAGTCCGTGTTTGCTTTGCTTGTGATTTGTGTTGTTTAATGCCTATTTGAGCTTGCATGACTATGCTCTCTATCTTTATATATCTGATACAAAAAGGATTAAGTGGGGTATAATATTCTGTGGAGTTTTTTTTAAGAAATAGAAAATAATCAATTTGTTCTCTTTCGAAGTGTTTAGGGCTCTGTTAAAGGATTCAAAGTTTTTCATGAAGTCAACACACAAAGAACAAAATAGGGTATTAGCAATAATTTGCCACAAATAATATATTTTAATCATCTTTGTATCATTGTTTGATGTTATGCATTGAAGTAAGGAAGATGCGAAGTAAATTCTACAGGTACACAAATGACGTAATTTTTAACTATGACGTCACTGATATGCACTAAGCATCGAATGGTCGTCCAAAATCGTTAAAATATGCTGGAAATGAGTACATATACTTCTTTCAAACCTGTAATTTTTTCTACATTTTTTTTTTACCTTTTCTTAGCTCAAAACTGCGTGACACAGCCATAATTGGTTTTAAAACTCTTGCGATTGAAGGTTGGTGCGATTAAATCCGGGCTTATCATGTAACTGGTTATATATACATCTATGATGTCACACCAAGCTGTAGTCTCTCAAGCAACTGATCATAAGATAAAAATATTTAAAAAACATTCTAACTTTCATGTTTTTCAGCATTAAAACCTTCGTCACCTGCATACAGAATTTAAATATCTCAGTTAATTCGATACGCAAGATAATGCTCTACGCATGAACAATTCCTAAAACCGAGGTAATTTATTTACAAACAAGTTGGTGAAACAAATATATCAGCAATCTTCTTAAAAGTGATAATTTGGAGGAGCGTTTTTCCTGTTTTGTTTTGGGATCATGACAGGGAACGAACGGCTGGTGTGACCGGTCGGCAGAGGATGCTAACTCCAATATGGCACCTGATCCCACCTGATGTTTTGGACGTCCGTGTGTGCTTTAATCCTATTTGTAATGTTTTATGGACTTATCATCATGAGTACTGTTCGTTATCTCCATTTGTTTCTATTACAGTATTTATCGAAGAGGCTTAGTCATTTGCATTTTTTCTCAGAACCTCAAACGGATTGACAAACTACAAAATTAGATTAAATGAGCGAATAAAGCAGAGACGAAGCTAATCACATCCCAGAGAACTCAATAATTAAATGAATGATTTGTTACGTTTTATTTAAATTACCTTTTATAATTATGATAAATTTTGAGTATTTTAAATGCAGAACTAATTTATATTTTTTTTATACGCTATGTTCAAGAAATTTTCTATTAATATCCTTTATTAGTTCCAGTAGGAAATATAACATTTTCTTTGTTTTCTTTGAGCAATTCTGGATTTAGAAACACAATTTCATTTCTGTTAAAGAAGAAACAATGATTGTGTTTTTCGTTTCCTTAAAAAAAGTCATATTTTCTCTGGCAGATCACATATTGTGAATTTGAAACATTTTTACCTTTAACAAAAAGACTAAACTGGTTTCTCATATATACAGCCAATAAAAAATGCGAAAATAATGAACAATGATTGATACAAATAACATAAAAAAATACAAATTTGTGAACATGGCTAAAACCACCCTGGTCTGAGAGAATAAGCATCCCATGTTTATTTGTCACATCCACTGTTAGCCCTTTGGGTGAGCAGTACAGTGAAATATTCCATAGTAAAATTTAGCATAAACACAAAGGCAACAAATCAGCCCCCCCCCCCCCCCCCTCACCCCCGAAAATAATAAAGTAAACTTTTTTTAGAAACGTAAAAAAAAAGAAGGTTGGATAGTTTTGCTTGAAAGATTATTGCAACGATTATAAATTGATTATCTAATTAGTTAGGTTTAATTTTGAATGTTTTTTATTCCAGAATTATGATCAGGAAATGGGTGCAGATACTCCATTCCTACACTCAAACAGTCAAGCAGGTAAATAATTCTACATTTAGAATGTTTCTTTAGAACTTTATTTTTTTGTAATGCTTTAAATTAAAGACAATGGGTCCATTTAATCTAATCTTTCTCAATGTCCAAGCAATATAGTATTGTAGATTGCAGAAACAAACGTTATATTTAATCATCTATTAAACAGTTTTGTTGACTTAACTTAGATAATATGATTTTATATTTAAAAAAAAGATACTTTAATTTTTTTAATATTGTAATATTTTGTGAGGATCTGTAATACTTCTTAAGAGGAAAAATTGTTAAGAGGCAACAAAACCTTGGATATTGATCTACATTATGTTTTATATATTAAATTAAATATATTTTTTTCATAACTGTATAAAAATGTAATTAAAGATATCAGTATAAAGGTAACAAAATAATGTAAAACATGGTACTCTAATTTAATCTCTGTATGAAAGGGTTTGGTTTTTTTTAATTTTCAAATGTTGTTGGCTTGTCAATCTCCCTTAAAACAAACCCATTTCATTCGGTCAATCTATAGATATATCACCTATGATAAAGGCATTGTCAAGTCAATATATATCTATGGACTGACCCCATGAAAGGGCTGTATCTGTATTATATTCATACTAGTATACACGAGGGCTAATCGAAAAGTTTCTGGACGATCTTTCCTCTACTACTTAACAAATTAAGATAAGTGCAATATCAGGTGTAAAGTATTTGTTTAGTCGATGTTTAGAGTTTGGTGTAAAACTACTTCTTGATTTAATTATGTAGTGAATTCTTCGCTCTGTTATTGCAATCCGGAGGAAATTAAAAAGATTATACATTAGAATGTTCTTTGCCTTTATAAATTACGAGATACACCAAATATTAACTTCCTTAGAGTATATATGATTTTCCTATTTTAATATATATATAGTTGCGTATCAATTACTATCGGAAAAAACGACTGGTCCTTTTTTTAGAACATCGAATTTTACTTATCGCATAAAAATGTACGATTCCAAGTTCGTGTTCTATATTCTTTAAGTGAAATATATGTATCTGATTTTAATTTTTATTTTTTGTAGCCAACATTTAATTGATAAAGTTTCTAAGAGTATCGTTTTTGTTGAATTTTCATCCGGCTTTAAGTTTTCAAAAACCTCTCGACTATCGTCTGCCATCATTGAGACGTATGTCTTTTTCACACATATCAAAGTAATTTTATTATCAAGACTCATCCCTATTGTTTAATTTATCTATTTCTCTGACGACATTGATGATTACATAAATGTTTTTTTGTTCGAATACGAGGCTAGGAGTGATCAAAAAGTTCGCAAACTAATTCTCTATCTACCTAACTACAGTTCTGACAAGAATGAAATTTGTCGCAATGAGTCATGTTGAAATGTGCGTCATAATTATGACGTCATGGTTTTAAAATGACGTAAATATAGAGGTGACTGTGACGAAAATGAATGAGTCAATCGTACTTGAACAAAGAACTATAATAAAATTTTATGTAAAACTAGGTAAATCCTTCACGGAAATATACGATGCTTTACATAAAGTTTATGGGAATGTGGGCTTTCAAAAGGTACAATAAGTAAGTGGATGAAACGTTTTATTGAGGGAAGGGAGACGGTGAAAGGTGATGATAAATCTGGGTGCCCGCTGAACGTAAGTACCGAGATAAACGTGTCTGAGGTTGAACAATATGTCATGAAAGATCGAAGAGTTACGATTAAGAAAAAGGTAATGATCTTAGCATGTCTTATTGAACAGTTCAAGAGATTTTAACGAGTAAGCTTAACATGCTTCGAGTTTGTGCGAGATGAGTCCTTCGCCTCTTTATGCCAGAGCAAATGGAGTGAGAGTGAATGCGTGCCGGTCCTACGTAAGTAGATATGAAAAAGAACAAAATTATATCATGAGTAGAATCATCACATGTAATGAAACTTGGGTACATTTCTATGAGCCAGAAAGTAAACAACAAAGTTCAATTTGAAAGCATCCTATCTCGCCCTCACCAATAAAAGCACGCGTAACCAAGTCAGCAGGGAAGGTTATGCTCATAGTTTTCTGTGACATCAACGGTATAATTCTAAATCACATGGTACCACCCAAAAGTTCAGTTACTGGGGACTACTATGCACGGGTTATCAAATCAGATTTTGCGAAGTAAGGAGTCAATCCTTACGTCGCGGGTTCGAATCCCACTGCGGGACGTGGAGACCGGTCCTTCGGATGAGACCGTATAAACCGAGGCCCCGTGTCGCAGTAGGTGCTGGCACGAAAAAGATCCCTCACTGCTCAAAGCCCTTAGTGCCGAGCATAGGACAGAATTTGTAGCCCTCCGCCGGCAAGTGGTGGCGTCTCCATATGAGTGAAAAATTCTCGAGAGGGACGTTAAACAATATACAATCAATCGATCAAATCAAATTTGATGAGAGCAGTAAAGGGAAAGCGCCCAGATCTGATAAGATCTGGATTCATTCTGCACCATGATAACGCACCTAGCCATAAAAGTCGGGTTGTGATGGACACCATGGAAACACTGGGTATAGAAAACCTAATTTATTCCCCCTACAGCCCAAATGTTCCAGTTTGTGACTTCTGGCTATTTCCAGTTTTGAAAGATAACCTACGGGGAGAAAAATATAAGTCAAGGGAAGATCTCGGTACTGCTGTGAACATGTGCTAAGGGACATGTCACGTGATGGCTTGGATCACGTGTTTCGCTCATGGGCAGACCGATTGGAAATGTGCATAAAAACTACTGGGGCCTACTTTGAAGAAGAATAAACTCAAAATCTCACTTTGAAAAATATTTTAAATCTCACTTTGAAAAATATTTTAAAAGTTATTCAATTAGTTTGCGAACTTTTTGATCACCCCTCGTATTTACTGATTTTGGATAGTGGAAAATTCAAGCTAATTGCTGAAGTTGTTCTCAATACCCGAGTTTATACACATTGATAAAATGTTATATACAAATGGCAATCGTGACGAAATCATGAATTGGATTAAGTTTTGTGAACATGACAATGAAACAACTTTAAATTTAACAATTTAGATTTAAGATTTGATATAGGATGCGTAAAGGTGGTTTAATTAAGTTTGGCCATTAAGCTACCATTAAGCTCAGCTTGAAGGTGGCTTAATGGTTGCTTAATGGATTTTGGACATTGAGCACATATAAGCTGCAGCTTAATCGTGGCTTAATGAGGGCTAAAGGATGACGTTTACTTGGGTTTCAGAAGAAAAACCTGTAAGTTTATAAACTATAATATGTTAAATCAAAAATTCTTCTGAATGGATTAGATAACCAAGTTTTAACTCAAAATCAATTAAAACAAATGATACCTGATTTTTGAAGAAAATCTACAGAAACAAAAATCAACAGAGAGATGCAGAGAAAATTCAGACAAAATTTTCATTTCTCATTTTTGTCAAAATAAATGATTTCCTGTTATATCAATCACAGTGTAAACGTTAGATGTAGTTTGAAACATCATTTTGCAAATATTATGTGAATTAAATCTCACAAATTATTTCAAATAATGAAATGCTATGAAATAAATAAATTCAAAAATATTTACAAAAATCATTTAAGACAACATATCTAAAAAATTTGCAATTGATCATTGACCTCCTATAATATTAATACCATGAGAAAACGGGTAACAAAAGAAATCTGAGGCTTTAAGCAATTAATTTTTTTTTATCAATCAGATATTTTCGATATTCGATTAAAAATGGAGAGAAAAAAAATATGGCAGAGAAAATTCGAACAGAAAAAAAATTAAGTTTATGGCACAAACTCTAATCACTCATTCATATGAAGCAACGCAGTTCGTTCTATAATATTTCATTTGTTAAAGAGTGCTGTTGCTTGTAATATTCTGTGTGTAAAGGAAAAACTGGTCATAGTGTCAAAAAATGAGAAATTTTCCCAGAAAAACTCAGGAACCACTAGCATGAAGAGTAGGTCATGGACCTATTTATTTGAAATTGAAATTTAACACAAGAATCATAGGTGTACAATGTGCAATAAGTAGTTTTTCGTTCTTATCAGTGGAATTTTTTTTTCATATGAGTAAATGTAAAGGGTGTTAAAAATGTTCGTTCCACATGTTTTCTTTTATTTTCGAAAAGAATACGATGAGAAGATATTTACAATTTGTAATAGTTCATGTTTACAGAGTCCATTTTTGCTACTGATAAGGTTTTAATTATCTTTTGTTGAATCGATAAGGGGAGTACAGGTATTAACACAGATGATTCTTATCAGTGGAATTTTTTTTTCATATGAGTAAATGTAAAGGGTGTTAAAAATGTTCGTTCCACATGTTTTCTTTTATTTTCGAAAAGAAATACGATGAGAAGATATTTACAATTTGTAAAATTTACTTTACAGAGTCCATTCTTGCTGCTGATAAGGTTTTAATTATCTTTTGTTGAATCAATAAGGGGAGCATAGGCATTTACACTGATGATGCCTGCTCAGAAAAAAATCAAGGATGGCGTACATTTGTGACATATATGAGGCACACAGGTCAGGGCATACTTTCCAATACTATGCAAAAATTTTCAAAATCTGTGGAAAAATTTCAAAATGACAAACCTATTCTGTTGAAAAGTGATCTTCTGTTGTTATACCTTCCCTCATTAGCTTGTCCTGATGCAAGATATGTTATGAAGAAACAAAAGTAAATAAGCCTTTATTTTACTCAAAATGACCAGCATTTCTATCATTCGGGTGCTTTAAAGATGTTATATATATTTTCGTATGGATGAACAATTCTATATTTTTCTGCTAAAAATCAATTGCTTTTAATGTAAAGCACACTCTTGTGATTTTGTCAGACTTGAAAATTAATCTTTTTAGTTTAGCACTATTTTGAATTTTTTGTAAATATTTCATCATGGGACGAACTTTCTTAACACCCTTATACCTTAAGGAAATAAATTTCTTTAAGCCTCCATTAAACCACCATTATGCGATTGACCAATTTAATGGTTATTAAAAACATGTCTCCATCAATTGAAATTTGTTTTGCTAAAATTGTTTCAGTAACATGTTTCTGTTTGTCAATATTTTCTCTTTTTACTGCTTAACTATGCTTTCACAAGAACAGCAACCATGTGCCCTTCTCTTTCGAAGCCTTACAAACGTCTTTGGTTAGATTTTTTTTAGATTATCCGTGTCCTTTTATACATAGTGTATATCATTCAAATACCGCTTGGGACATTTGAGATATTTCATGCTTCTCCCATCATGTTTAGAATTTTTTTCTGATATTTTCAAGAGTACAACAGAAAATTATATCGTCAAGTCCTAATATATTTGACAATGTATGAGTTTGTTTAAAAAGATATGACAGAAGCCCATGAACTTTCCGATCAACCTCCGTTTATATAGATTCCGATCCAAGCATCTATCGTTTGTAGAAAGTATATTTGCAAGAGGAGTTTCTAATCAGTTCAACTCGTATTTCTAATCTTTCTTTTTTTTAATTCTGTTTAGGATTTGATCACAAGACCTTCGAGAAAGAATTGAAAGAATATCATCTCGATAATCTGACGAAAATCTTTTTAGACAATAATATAGACTGTGTACGACAATTTCTGGATTTGGAAGAGGAGGATTTTAAAAGGTTAAATTTGGACAAAAATCAAATGAGAAAATGCCAACTTGTGAAGAAGGAAATCGAAGCAAGATATTTGAGAAAGAAAACGAATTTGAAAGATAGACGTATAACTGTTTGATAGGGATTATATAGAAAAAGGTTTGATGGATAAAAAACTTAAAATATCAGTAGTTTATGAGGAAAAAAAGGCATCAAAATGATGAAGATCAAAAAAGATGTGTAAATGATAGTGTAAACAATTGTTTTGACAAAAAATGTAAGGATCTGTGAATGCATTAGAACACTTCGAAAAACCCGTATAAATCTGATTCGTGTAATTTATTATGCATGTAAATACAAAACATAATACATGTAAAATTTTTAGTCTTTGTTCAAGATATGCCAAACAAAAAGAAATAATGGTCTTACATTGAACAATGAAATAAAGACTTTTAAATATTCCACTTCTGGAAATAACCAACCTTAAAGTGTTTAACCTTTCCGTCCGTTATTCTTTCAAAGATTCAGGACTTTTTGCTCTGTTTGAAGTTGAAGATCTAAATTTAAACCAGGCTTTGATGAAAATATAATCATGGCAGTAGGCAAGTTGATAGCTATCTCAGATAAAATAAAGAAAACGAGGATAACTATTACTGATTCATCTAGAGTCAAAAAAGCAAGCATCAAGCATTTTATGGAAAGTCAACAATTTAATTAAAAAATAAAACTTTTGGTAAAAAAGTTTGTACTTCCTGATACTCAAGCACAAAAACATATCAAGGGACTAGTATTAAAGGAAGACTATTTCCTTAGTTACGGGTTGATAAATCCTTATAAAAATCTATGATTTCTAATCATTTTATGAATATATTTTCTGCATTCATTTGATAAGGTTTTTCTTCATTACCTATGTTGTTGAAAGAGTAAACTTGCTTCTGTCCATAAAATAACAAAATATATTCTGTATTGATAATGTTGCCAGGACAACGGGGAAAGAACATGGAATTAATATTATTCATTTTGGAGAATTTTGTTACTATGTTTATAACTACGAGGGCCGTTAAAAAATTACGCGGACTGTGCTATTATTTACTCTTCCAGACGTCATATAGTTATAAAATTTCAGAGAAAAATGTATCTTAAAGATTCCAATAAATTTGGGCAAAATTTCAGCATTTAAAAAAAATCTACTTAAATTATCGATATGTTGTTATCGTTGATGAAGAGGTACGGCGCACGACAAAAAAATTGAAGCAAAAGCATGCGGATTCAAAATTTTAATTCATTGACTTTCTAAAATTCGCGACATTTTTCAACAATTTTCTCAAATGTATCTTTAAATTGTTCTATTATTATGTATTTAGATTTCTGACGTAATATTTAAAGTACTAACAGAAATACAGTGATTTTTCTTTGATGCGATTCCCGTGAAAACGACTGTGAAAGTGACGTCTCCTGAATTGACGGCGCACCACACTTTTGTTAAAATATGTGTAATGCTCGAGATATGGGCAACATAGATCCAAAATATGCATAATAAAACATGTAGTAAACTAGGCTACTCGTGACATTCGCCCACAAATAGCAAATTGATATTTTAGACAGTTAGACCTCTGTAAAGAGGCTATACGGGAGGACGGGAAGAAGATTATAGACGAAAAGTTTACTTGATCCGGACTGTAAAGAACGTGTTGTGATTGAGAATCACAAATATCACACTATATCTCATAAGTAGTTTTTGGTTTTAAAACAAAAAAAAAAGAATATTCTATACTTGTTTAATAGATTTTAAGTTTGACAAGAAATGGTGTTTTGATGTTGAGTAGATAAGGTAACTCAAACTATACAGGTACTCAAGGGAAAATGTCGAGAAAATGAAAGCTCAATCACATATTTTTTATAATGCTTGTGACGTCAAAGATTTTGCTGCGCCGTGACTTAATGGTATGTCCTGAAAAATCACTCAAAATTGATACCAATTTACAACATTTTGATATGAAATTTTATAAGACCATATGAGTAAAGATTCCTTTATGTTATGTGTGGTATTTTGCCCGATTATGTCGTCAAATATTTCTTCTGTGCAACAAGTCCGCGTAATTTTTGAACGGCCCTCGTATATACGCAACATCTACAACTTCTGCTGAAAAAAATTAGTTGTGGTTGTTAGTATGTCAATGCTACAACCAGATAGTCTATTGACCTAAACAAATATGAGTGATTTATGAGTATGACGTGAACCTTAGATATATAGAGGATATCTATATTGTGTGATTTGATATTGGCTCGATCCAACGAGTTGAAATGTTGTATATATTCGCTAGGCTTGCCGAGCGAATATACACCATTTCAACGAGTTGGATAAAGCCAGTATCAAATCACACAATTATAGATGTTCTATTTATCTCATACGACTTTCGTTTTAACAAAACTTTGAGACTTCCCCTGCGAAACTACATGAATGACTGCCAAAATCAAATTGATGACGTATAACTTGATGACGTAGCACCGTTGATGTTTACATGCGTCGAGAGAAAGTAGATCGAGTTCAAAATTTAGAATATTTGCTATCTGTGTCTTTGAAAACATCATGTGAAAATTGCTGGAGCTTTACATCAAACGAACTTCTGACTGAAAGTTGTTAGGACTATGGGGATCGTGAAAGTCAACTCTTTTTACGATGGCAGTACAAATCGTGCTAGGCAAGGCTAGGGGCCTAGACTTTGTCTAGATTGTTTGCTGATCCATGGTAAGTTACACCTACATTACTAGGTAGGCATACGTAGTATAATATAAGAAAGCATTGTTAAAGATGTCAAAGGAGTCTTATAACAACAACTTAACTGGTACATGTAGGCTTTACTTTTTCCGAAAACGATCTAAGAGGGGGGGGGGGGGGAACATCTGCCTTCAAATAGCCAACGGGTTCCTTGATAAAATAAGACACTTCTTTGACATCTTGCTTTTAACGATATTGCTACCCTTTATCATTCATTTTATAAGGGCAACAATGTTCACAAATAAAAGTTTCAATAAAATAAAATCTTGAAGCGAGGGTTCGTGTCAAAACCGGAAGTGCTATTGATAAAGCATCTACCCGTTGATAAAGCAAAAGTTTATCCAACGGCCTGTATCACCAACACGTATGAGATAAAATGCTTTCTTGCAATCAAATCTATATTCAAAGATTGATTTTTAAGTCCTAGAGATGAATGGAAACATGCAAAAGCTTAAAAGAAACATATGATTGTCTTTCTATGTGGAATAACAGGTATGTATTTATCACGGGGGTTGAATACCGAACACATGACTTAAAAACTATTTATGGAATTATTTAAATAGATACCCAAGTTATACATTAAACCTGAGTTTAGACAGTTAAAGTTTCATAAATCGCAAAGATCGATAGATCTGGGAAAGTGCAGTTATAATTGTGTGGTTACATATGCATGTAACGGGAACTGATAACATTTTTTTCGATTTTGTGTACAGAATGTAAAAATGTTGGCAAGGTTTTACTCAAAGAGAGTAGAATAATTATTTATATAATAGGATTTTACGATTATAGCAGCACTTTTCATGATGCCAAAAAAAAAAAATACATTACAACTGTGAAATCATTAATTCCTGTGGAGCTGGTGGGGGG
>NW_026936745.1:0-73879 GCF_032062105.1 Saccostrea cuccullata
TATATTTGTGCAACGATATCGTCAATTAAATTTAAGTTGAGGGTTACTTCTTAGATAAAAGATAAAAATATATCCATATCAAGCATTTTAAAGCACTTTGATAAATGTATGATATATTTTACCAGTCAAAATACCGTCCGTCCGATGCATGGTAAACAATGTCCTATCCATGGTGAATTTTGCGTTATTCTTAAAAACTCGATTTTTGAGGATAATTTCTCAATAAAGGGCATATAATTGTGTCCCAAATTGATATTTTAATCACAAACTAAATGTTAAACTCCATTTTGATAATTTTCCGTCGATAGCGATATCGCGAGAACTTGTTGAAGTACAAGGGTATCCGATGCATTGTGAATTCACCCTATTTGTACCGAACGGATGTTTTATCTTGCTCGTTATGTTTTGGTGCCGTGACCAGACCGTGACTAAACTTTAGCAGAGAATGGAATTACGCAAACTTAAAGCCACCAGGGCTGGAAACAGAAGCGCTGTTTCAAGGAAATTAAATAGATATGAAGGATCCGAAGGATGTTCCAAAAAAGAACTCTTGTTAATTTACGAAGACTTGATGAAGAAAAGAAGTCTAATGGAGAATTTTGATGAGCAAATACTGAGTCAGACAGCTGAGGAGGAGATCGAGAATGAAATCATTGAGACAGATGAGTATAATTCAGAGTTAGACATAAGACCGATGCGCTTTAAAGAGTTCATTGACAAAAATTTTGCACATGTAACTGGGGAGATAGATTCTTACATGTCAAATGATGAAGGTGCCTTATTAAATCCTCTTGAAATAAATCAAATTCCATCTGATCATACAACAGTCCCTAGTTATGCTGTCCCACCTGTACATGAGCATTTTCCTGTGTCAATGCCGTCTGGAAGTTTATCTACTGCTTCTAACCACAAGCTACCTAAGTTATCGTTACCGACATTTAATGGAAACAAATTAGAGTGGCAATCGTTTTGGGACTCCTTTAGTTCTGGGATTAATGAAAATATTAGTTTAAGCAATGTTCAGAAGTTTGATTACTTGAAATCATTGCTCCTGGGTGAGGCCTTACTTGTCGTAGAGGGATTTACTCGCACTAATGCATACTATGCAAAGGCAATTGAGCTTTTGAAGGAGAGATATGGGCAGCCACACAAGATTACAAGAATATATATGCAAGCACTCCTGGATTTAACAGAACCGAGTGATTCCTTACACAGTCTGAGAGAATTTTATGACAAGATGGAAACGTATGTGCGGGGGTTAGAAACATTAAACCAAACGGAAGAGAGTTATGGAAGCTTCCTAGTTCCAGTAATTTTAAGAAAATTACCCTAAAAAACAAAACAAAACTTTGCCATGTCACATGGAAGTGATGATTGGACACTGGGGGAACTACAGAAGACCTTGCAACATGAGCTGTCAATTCTTGAAGCTGGATCAAACACTGATGCAGATTGGTATTCTAGTGACTCGACATTTCAGAGAACAGCAAATTTTCATACAAAGGCATTTAAGGGCAAACCAATTAACAACAGGAGACAACCAGTTTTGCAACCCAAGACTACGCCTGAAACCAGAGATGCGAGTATGTACCAAAGCAAATCCTGTGTATTCTGTGATGATAAAAATCATATGGGAGGTAACTGCACCTTAACCAGTGAACGAAAGAAAATGATAGTGAAGCAGAAATCATTATGTTTCAACTGTCTAGGATCTCATAGAGTCAAGGACTGTCCTTCAAAGACAAATTGTAAAAAATGTGGGAAATGCCACCACACTTCCCTATGCGCGGGATCAAGGGAAACAACACACGAATCAACATATCATGTCACATCGGAAAACATCCAGTCGTCAACAAAGTACGAGAAGGTTATTCCTTCTTCAACAAGTCTACACGCGTCTTCAATGACAAATATTCCAACAATACTTAACACAGCGACAGCCCAAGTTAACAAAGGAGAAACAGTCATGGACACAACTGTTTTATTTAATGAGGGATCACAAAGGTCATTCATTACAGAAGAACTAGCACAGAATCTGAACTTGAAACAAACTGGAACTGAAACTCTGATGATTGCAGCATTCGGTGGAAAAGAAATAATGCGGACTTTGAAAACGTCAACTTTATTTCTGATTGCGGATTCTGGGGAAAGAATTCAGATTCATGTAGTTATTGTACCATGTATTGCCGCCAAGATCCATAGGCATCAAATACCGATCAAAAACCTCCCTTACCTAAAAGGATTGAAGTTAGCACACTCCTATGATGGATCGACATTTGATGTTTCTCTTCTTATTGGAGTTGATTACTACTGGGACATTGTCGGAAATGACATCATACGGGGACCTGGACCAACTGCTGTAAGCTCTAAAATAGGATATCTACTTTCAGAAGTAGGCTGAAGATAGGGTGCTTGACAGTGACAACATTTTAAAAATTCTAGGATTGAGATGGAATCCAAAAACAGACCAAATTTCCTTTCCAAAACTTGATTTAGACATCAATAGGAAATTTGCAACAAAAAGAGAAGTTCTCAGCCAATTATCCAGGATTTTTGACCCACTAGGAATTTTGAGTCCTATTACTATTAGAGCCAAACGTCTTATGCAGGACCTTTGGCAGGAAAATGTTGCCTGGGATGAAAAACTTCCAAAAAATTACCAGGAGAAATGGTATGAACTTACCAAGGAACTTGCTGAATTGTCGTTGACCACAATACCAAGGTATCTACGTGAACACTCAGCCTCAGAGTGTACTGTTCCTAATCTGCATATATTCACAGATGCCAGTAAGAGTGCTTATGGAGCCTGTGCATACCTTGTCACAGAAAATACCTCACATCTGATAATGGCAAAAAACCAAGTCGCACCTATTAAACCTACAACCTTACCTCGCCTAGAGTTGATGGGAGCCGTAATTGGAGCCAGATTAGCCAACTACCTCAGTGGCATATTGAACGTGAAATCAACAACCTTATGGTGTGACAGTCAAATTGTCCTTCATTGGCTTCAGTTGAAAAAGCCAATGAATCAATTCATCACCAATAGAAAAGCAGTGATTGAAGAATTAACAAAAGGGCATACATGGAAATACATTCCAACTAATTCCAATCCTGCAGATCTTCAAACAAGGAGAATCTCATACAAACAATTTAAAGATAACAGTCTTTGGATGAATGGTCCTACATGGTTAACAGAACCATCCCAGTATCCCAAGTGCGAAATCTCAAGGACATCTGCTTTAACAACATCTACAGACAAAGAAAATACGGAGGATGGATCGAAGAATATCGTCATTCCTGGTGTCAGCAGCATCATAGACATATCACGATTCAGCAATCTACAGAAACTACTAAGGGTTACATGTTATGTTTTGAGATTCGTGAGAGTCTTCAAATCTTCCAGTGAACGCAACAATCAACAGAGGAAGAGATCTTTTTTTATTTGTGAAACAGCCTCAACTAGATGAAATGAATGAATCAACAGTACTCTGGATTAAGGATGTACAACAAAAAGAATTCCAAAATGAGATTACTGCTATGAATGGAGGTAAACAACAAACATCGCTACAGAAGCAGCTGAAACTTTATTGAGATGACAAAGGATTATTACGCTGTAAAGGTAGAATTGACAATTCTTCTTTAGAGGACTCGGCAAAATATCCAGTACTGTTAACCAAAGAAACACCAGCTTACTGACCTGATAATAATGGATATCCACAAAAGAAGTTTACACTCAGGATGTTCCCAAACCATCACAGAAATTCGTCATTTTGGATACCAGCGAGAAGACAGAGCGTTAACGTGCTAAAGAAATGTATTCCATGCCAGAAGGTAATAGGACAACCATTTCCATTACCAGATCCACCACCACTTCCAAAGGACCGTGTATCAGACTGCATACCCTTTTCGATTGCTGGAGTAGACTCTGCCGGACCCCTTCATGTCAAAGTAAATAGACAAACCAAAAAGATGTACCTATGTCTGTTTACATGCACAACAACCAGAGCTGTTCATCTAGAACTTGTTCAGGATCTCTCAACTGAAACATTTGTATTAGCATTCAGAAGATTCATCACCAACAAAGGAATGCCACACACCATTTGCTCAGACAATGGATGAACATTTTTACCGGCACAGCGATGCATCATGGAGGAAACAGGCTTAAATATTAACTGGAAGTTCATACCTAAAAGTGCACCATGGCATGGAGGTTTTTGGGAACGTCTGATCAGGATAACGAAAACAACTCTGCGGAAAATTCTTGGAAAGGCTTTAGTTAGTGAGACGGTCCTTCGAACCATACTTTGTGAAACAGAAGCCGCAATAAATGACCGTCCACTCACATATGTCTCTTCAGATATTAAGGACACACAACCACTGACACCTTCTCTTCTACTTAATGGACGATGCGCACTTCCAAAATATTTTGTGGCCCGGAGAAAGATCATGAAGAGGAAACGAACCAAGACCAGTTGACGAAAACCTTTATTCGAAAAAACAGAACTTTTTTATTGATTTACATCAACGGTGGAAACAGGAATATTTAACAAGTTTACGCAAACACCATCGTTGTCTCGGGAACAATGTTCAGACCTTGAAAGTGGGAGATGTCGTCCAAATTTACGATACCTGTCCAAGAGTAAACTGGAGACTTGGAATGATAACAGAACTTTTGGAAGGCAGAGATCACTATTAGCTCACCTCAACGAAGTTGGGGGAGCTTATGTAATACCGTCGGCGTCGGTGTCGGCGTCGGTGTCGGCGTCGGCGTCCTGGGTTAAGGTTAAGTTTTTTGGAGCAGTTTTCTTTTTAAGTACTTCTATGTCCTATATTGATTAGACATGCATGGAAGATGGTTCTAGTGTGTTTCATTGTACCAGTCAAAGTTTCAGATGCTGCAATTTCAGCAAAGGAATGACCAGGTTAATGTTTTGGAGCAGGTTAACATTTTTGGTGCAGTTTTTGGTGTAGGTTTCATTTCCAAGTAACTATAAGCCCTATGTTGACCAAACTTGCATGGATGATACATCTAAGGATGCATACTACCGGGCTTGCTTCGGATGCTGATTCTGACCTACATTTTCCGGTTGAGTGAACAGGTTAAAGTTTTTGGTGCAAGTTTCATTTCCAAGTAACTATAAGCCCTATGTTGACCTAACTTGCATGGATGATACATATAAGGATGCATACTACAGGGCTTGCTTGGGATGCTGAATCTGACCTACATTTTCCGGTTGAGTGAACAGGTTAAAGGTTTTGGTGCAGGTTTCATTTGCAAGTAACTTTAAGCCCTATGTTGACCAAACTTGCATGGATGATACATCTAAGGATGCATACTATAGAGTTTGCTTCGGAATCTGAATCTGACCTACATTTTCCGGTTGAGTGAACAGGTTAAAATTTTTTATGCAAGTTTCATTTCCAAGTAACTATAAGCCTATAAGGTTGACCAAACTTGCATGGATGATACTTCTAAGGATGCATACTACCGTGCATGCTTCGGATGCTGAATCTGACCTACATTTTCCGGTTGAGTGAACAGGTAAAAGTTGTTGGTGCAGGTTTCATTTGCAAGTAACTTTACGCCCTATGTTGACCAAACTTGCATGGATCATACATCTAAGGATGCACACTTCCGGGCTTGCTCGGATGCTGAATCTGACCTACATTTTCTGGTTGAGTGAACAGGTAAAAGTTGTTGGTGCAGGTTTCATTTCCAAGTAACTATGAGTTCTTTAATGACCAATCTTGCATGGATGATACATCTAAGGATGCATACTACCAGGCTTGCTTCGGATGCTGAATCTGACCTACTTTTTGTGGATGAGTGAAAATGTTAGTTTTTGATGCATGTTTCATTTCCAATTAACTATGAGCCCTATAATGAGCAAATTTGCATGGACGATACATCTTTGGATGCACACTAATGGACTTGCTTCGGATGCTGAATTCGACATACATTTTTCAGATAATAGACCAGGTAAAAGTTATGGGTGCAGGTCTATTACCAAAAAACTATAAGGCTTATATAACATTGTATAAACCAAACTTGCACAAATGTTGCATCAAGAGATGAAAACTCTCAAATTTGCTTCAGATGCTGGATTTTGATTACATTTTCATGAAGAAGAACTAGTTTAAATTTTTTATGTAGGTCTATTGCAAAGTATCAGATCAAAATTGCTTAAATATTTTCATATTTGGAATGTACACTTTTTGTTGGTTAATTGTGTGACTTTGCCTTACTTAAAGACAACATTCGTTGAGGTGAGCTCTGTAAACTCTGATTACCTATGTTTTTGCGTTCTGCTATACTAAAAACTAGCAATGGTCATACAACGTCGAGACCTGTATCAAAATTATACCCACTTGAACTGTAATTGAGAAGTAATTTACGAATTAATTTATTGTATATATATTGAATATCTGTTAATTATCTTCAAAATCATCGTGCCCCGCGGAGGATGTTATAAATTCTATAACAATTAACTTATATCATGTAATGTGCAGTGTACATTCCTGGATTATGACGTCACAATCGTGATGACGTCATAATAGTGATGACGTCATTGAGTACTTTGTATTGTATATTGTTACCATGTAAATAACTGAGTTTAGTTTAGATAAAGTATTTGTACTGAACAGATGTGTTTTATCTTGCTCGTTATACTATGTTTGACCTTATACAGGTAAATATCAGTATCTCAAACATGCGATATCTTGAATACCCCGCTTATGTCGAAGTCGATTGCCGGTCCCGGCCATTTTCTCTATATATATGATTTAAAAAACACCTGATATCTCGAACACGGTAATCTTGAATACCCGGCTTATGTCTGTCTGTCTGTGCAAACGTGTCCGGTCCATATCTTTCTTACGGAGGAACATTAGAATCTACTAGTCCACACAAAGATTGCCCATGACCAAAGGGTCAACGTCACTGGAAGAAAAATTTCATAACTCGTGTCTGGTCCATATCTTTCTTATTGATAAACTTGGTAGGTTAACATTTCACACAAAGATTCTCATGTCCTACAAATATGTCATGACCTTGTTCCAAGGTCATTTGGGGAAGTTCAGGGTCACTGGAAGAAAAAATTGTGCCCAGTCCATATCTTTCTTGTGGATAAACTTGGTAGGTTCTCATTTCACACAAAGATTCCTCCTGACCTAAGGATATGTCATGACCTTGGGTCAAGGTGGTTTTGGGAAGTTCAAGGTCACTGGAAGAAAAATTTCATAATTCATGTCTGGTCCATATCTCTCTTATGGATAAACTTGGTAAGTTCTCATTTCACACAAAGATTGCTCATGACCTAAGGATGTGTCATGACCTTGGGTCAAGGTCATTTGGGGAAGTTCAAGGTCACTGGAAGAAAAATTTTACAATTTGTGTCCGGTCCATATCTTTCTTTATTATGGAAAAACTTGAATCTACTACTTTACACAAACATTGCTTATGACCTGAGATTGTGTCATGACTTTGAACCAAGGTCATTTATGCAAGTTCAAGGTCACACAGAAAAAGTTCATGATTCGTGTCTGGTCCGTATATTTAGTCTATTTTTTTTATTAGGCTGCGCCTTCGTTTCATTTATAAAAAAAATATAATGAGCAATTACATTTGCACTAAAAATGTTTTAGCATTTCTCTCTTCTCTTAGATCCATAAAATATTCATGATTTAGCACTAATGAAAAAACCAGCAGGGGGTATTTTGTCCCGTTTGAACAGTTCTAGTTAATCCCAAGTTTACATTGGGTAACTATGGCAGGGTAATTGGTATCACAGCTTTGGTGTTTGATGTAGCCTAAGACTGATAAAACAAACCACTTCGCTGCAATTCAGAAATTAAATACAGACAGTATTACCTATATTGCATTTAATAATATGCTCTGTATACATGAAATCGTAAATTCATATAACACAAAGATTTTTCTCGGTAAACTTAAATTAAACAGTTAAAATGCAGTGTGTAATGCACAATGCAGTAATTGTTATCTGCGCAGAAATTAATAGATAACCTTGACCGCCATTTGCATTGTTAGTTTTGTAAACTATATATTCCTTAGTAGTACTTCATAATGTAATACATGTAAGCTATTAATAATATTCAAGTACGCAGTTTAAATACTGATTATTTTTTTTAGTGCTCTTAATCACATTTTGCACTAAAATTCATCAAATAATGTTTTTTAAAAAAATTGGATTTTTGAGGCGCATCATTTTCAATGCAGCCTCATTGCGATCACCTGGCAATTCTTTTTATCTAAACTGCGGCGGCAAAGGACTCAACAATATTGATTCTTAACACGTTATTGAAAATAGTGCTAATGTACATTGACAAGTTGATGATATCCATTGTTAATTTTAAACAGCTAATAACATGAAATCTTTTACTTTGAATCAACAGAGGTTACAAAAAATGAGAAAATAAACAATTAAAACAAAGAGAGAAAACAACAACGAACGTGCCCTGCGCGGAGTAAGATCTATTTGCATAACAACAGCTCGTACTATAAATTACTCGGTTTTTTATCGGGTTTATAATAAACCGTATACCACGCCCGATTGTTTATTTTAGTCCCGTATAATTTACATGAACATTTCATGTATATAACATTTGTTACATATTGTGCCATTTGTATTGGGAAAAAGTTAAAAACAAAGTAGTGATATTTATAAAAGTGCACATAATGAAAGGAACTGAAATAATTCAGATATGAAATTATATAAATTTATTCAATAATCATTACTAGTAATTTCTATATTGACATTCATAATTTCATCTTCCTAATAGTAAAAGAATAGAAATAAAAAAGAATTGAAATACAATTAAAATCAATTATGATTTAATTTAAATATCAATGAATTATAACCGATATATCAGACTATCTTTAAAAAAAATGTTTTTCCTCTCCTGCACATGATCGATTGGCTAAAACTCAGAGCCATGGCTCAATTTTTTTAACCTCAAAGAAACGTTAGTTATTTTTTAAATTCTTATTCCTGGATTCTTTCATTCCCTTAACATTGATGTTGAATTTCTCTTAGAAAAAAAAAGTTTTATACCCTCAATGCGATGCGCCTCTCAGGCCGTCAGGCCTTTGATTTCTTTTCTTACGGAGAAGGTTCTTCAACTATAACGCTAATGATACATCCCGTTTGATCACGTAAGCATGGCCTGGAATATGTTAAATCCCTCTATATGCAATTAGGCATGTATATTAAATTGTTTTACAATTATACATGATAAAGAAAACAACAACATTGTTTTTTCTTAATATTTATTGCGAATATGCTTGAGTCTTTACCATAAAGACTGCATGTTTGGTAATACATTATGCATGAAAATATATACGAAAAAATGGGAAATTATTGATTCAACTTTGGAAGATAACTTCGGATATCTCGAACCCCCGGATATCTCGAAGTTGTGTCCAGGTTCCCTGAACTTCGAAATACTGATATTTCACTGTATATGTTTTGACTTGGAAGAAATGAGCCATCGCTGACATGCTACTTTCCGTGGTCGTCACCATTTTGTATGTAACACATTTTTTCGTTTAGCTTTGTATTTTTCAGTGGCAATTTAAAATGTAAAAAAAAAAAAGGTATAACAAAATAGAGGCCTCATGTAAACAGTTTGGTTCTTGGGTCCAACATGTTGCCTTCCAACTCAGTCAATAAATGTATAATGTGAAGTTTGTCTCACTTTTAGACAACATTGAGTGTTGAGGTGAGCTTTGTAATAATTGATTACCTACAGGGATTTTTTTACCCTTTGATTCCAGGGGCCGGGGCCGTCAAGATTGGGAAAAATAGCGATATTTGGTTGAAATTGGGAAAAATATCTTCATACAAATAAAAAGGAAAAAAACAAGCCAAAGTCAACTATTTAATCTTTTTTTTTATCTTTTATTGTATGAAACTGGCTTCAATCAGCTTTACTGATATGAAATAATAGCGGCTGTTGAAGTTCAGAAGCTTAAAAATGGCAAAGTCGCAGAGTATGATAAAATTGTAATGAACATACATGTATTTATACGTTGTCATCTTTTTTTTTTTACCTTTATTTAAGAAGTTTGTTAAAAATAAAATTTGATAATACAGGTAAACTTCGTTATCTCGACATCGACGGGACAGTCGGAAAATGTCGAGATATCCGAGGTGTCAAGATATCAGAGTTGAGACTTGACGTCCTTAATTTTAATGCATATAAGTAAAACCATAGACTTAAACTGAACAGACGTGTTAATTACTACATGTACCTATATGACTTCAGTAGACTGTAGCTCGTTTGTTTCAGCTATCGCTCTATATTTATTAGAAAATCTAAGAAGATAATATATTTACAAATGTTATGAAATGCTTTCTTTTTTATCCAAATCTTCTCATTTTACTGAAAACCGTTTTCTATCCAGCATTCGATGCGCGTGCCACTAGCTCTGTCAGAACAGGATACGAAATGCACTCATCAGTTACTTTTTTAAAACAAAATGTTTAAGTTTTGTTAGATTTTGAAATAAATAAACGGTTGTACATTTACGCAGAATCGAGAAGATTTATCAATGATATTATCTAAGCTGAACATTAAACAATTAATGATTAGAGACGCCGAGGGGGCTTGGGATTCCTCTAAAAACACATTTCTACAGAGCAGTATGTAGTCAAAACATGGGTGTGAAAGGTGTGAATTTCTGACGACGTCGAGATACATGGAGTCGTCCGTGCGTGACGAGCTACCAGCTGACAAACAATTAGGTTAAGTAGAGCAGAAAATTGCCCTGATGTCGACATATACCTGGTAAATTTTGCTCTTGGGACTGGGAAATACGTCGAGATAAGCGGGGTAGTCGACATTACCGAGGTCGACATATCAGAGTTTTTGCAAATCATTTATATAGTAAATAATGCCGGGACCGAGGATGGATGTCGACATTTCCCAGGTTGTCGACATATCCGATGTCGAGATACCGAAGTTTACCTGTAGTTTTGTTCCTGATGAGTGATTAATCGGTACTGATTGACCAGTTTATAAGAATAAAACTCGAGAGCAATTCAACCCAGCCTGAAAATTTTTGTCCAAGGCAAACTGGAGAGACTGCCATGATGTAAATTAATTTATTAAATAACAATCCCGACTCTAATTTTTCAACATTGATCCCTCTTTAAAAACATCCGTAGTATTCCGAATGACTTCTCGGAACTTCTCAGATGGCTCGTACATCGCACATAGGGAACATAACACCTGTTTTTCATCATTTTATTTTATTAATTTACAACTTAATACTTTTTTTATATTGGGAATTTTTATGTATAATTTTGGGGAAAACATGCACTTTTCAGCATTGGGAATGGGGCCGAATTTCGGCCCCAGAGAGACCTTAAATAAATCTATGACCTATGTCTCAAATTAAAAATTATTTTATAAGACATTAGTTAATAAACTAATCTTGTATTATTTCCTTTCTTGTAGAGCACAATTTGGGAGTAATGACTACCTTTTATTGAGAGATCAAAGGTGTTGAAATCACAAATTCCATTCTGTTTATTTTTTTTACCATATCAGTAAGTTTTATTTTTTATTAAGTATTTCAGTGTTTGTGTTACTGTAAGATACTTCTTTCTTATGAGAACTTTAAACTTGACCATAACTTTTAATGGGTGATGCAAGGGGCTTTCATATTTCACAATTGTATTTCTTGTGAATTTAATATTTAATACCCATGCCAGGAGCAGAGAAGAAGATTTTCAAAGAATTTATGCATTTTCACTTTATAATCAATAGAGCCCCCCCCCCTCCCAACACCAAAACCCCTGACCCTGGGGCCATAAAATTCACAATTTTGGAAGAGGCACTCTTGGTCAGCATTACTTTGTACTCAGTTAGTTTGTTTAATATCCATGAGCAGAGGAGAAGAAAAGAAATAAAGCATTTTTACTATATAATCTATTTAGCCCCACCCTAGCACTAGAACCCCTGACCCTGGGGCCATGAATTTCACAATTTTGGTAGAGGACTGGATACTGGATACTGATTACAATCATGCCAACAGTTTGACTGCTTGATGTCCAGGAGTAAAGAAGAAGATTGCTATCTGTTTTTGTCTGTCATAGTGCGTCATGTGTCGTGTGTTAACATTTGAACATTTTCAGCTTTTTCTCTGGAACCACTGATTCAGTTTCAATCAGATTTAATATACAACATCTATGGGTGAAGGGGAACAAAAATTATGCAATGGTCCCTGCCCCCCTGGATCCTGAGGGGTGGGGCAAAAACCACTAAAATTAATGGAATCTTTAAAAATCTTCTTTTTTACTCCTGGACATCAAACAGTCAAACTGTTGGCATGAATGTAATGAGTGAATGTAATGAGTATTGAGTCCTCTACCAAAATTCTGAAATTCATAGCCTCAGGGGCAGGGGTTCTAGTGCTAGGGCAGGGCTATATAGATTATATAGTGAAAAGCATGATTTCTTTGAAAATCTTCTTTTCTGCTCCTGGGTATTAAATAGATCAACTAAGTACATAGCTATGATGAGCGAGAGTGTTTCTTCCAAAATTGTGAATTTTTATGGCCCCAAGGTCAGGGGTTTTGGTGTTAGGGTGGGGCTCTTTTGATTATATAGTGAAATGCATTAATTCTTTGAAAATCTTCTCTGCTTCTGGGTTTTAAATAAACCAACTAAGTACATAGTTATGATGAGCAAGCGTGCCATTACAAAAATCTTGAAATTTATGGCCCCAGGGTCAGGGGTTCTGGTGTTAGGGTGGGACTCTATTTATTATGTAGTGAAAATGCATTAGTTCTTTGAAAATCTTCTTCTCTGCTCTTGGGTATTAAATAAACCAACTAACTACATAGTTATGATGAGCAAGAGTATCTCTACCAAAATTGTGAATTTTATGGCCCCAGGGTCAGGGGTTCTGGATTTAGGTTGGAACTCTATTGATTATGTAGTGAAAATGCATTATAATTCTTTGAAAATCTTCTTCTCTGCTTTTTGGTATTAAATAAACTAACCAAGTACATAGTTGTGATTAGCAAAAGTGCCTTGACCAAAATTGTGAATTTTATGGCCCCAGGGGTAGGAGTTCTGGTGTTAGGGCTGGGCTCTATCGATTAATTATACAGTGAAAATACATTAAATTTTTGAAAATATAATGTAATTTTATACAAAATTTTATTCACTTAAGTGAATGGGATAAAATTTTGTATAAATAAAATCTTTGAAAAATCTTCTCTGCTTCTGGGTAATAAGCAGATGAATTACTTACTGTAAATGTATTATATTTGGCATGTACAATATTTGGTGGAAATTGAATTATCAACAAGTTAGCGTAGATTTGATTTAGCGCAATCTGAATGTGCTTGATATACCTATATGATATACAAGGCATTAATCTATGTACTTGATTTAGCGGACTCTGCTTACCGCCAAAATCGCTAATTAGAATACACAGCTAAATGTAATACATTTACAGTATATGGTTATGATGAGCATGGGACTTCTTTTTCAGAATTGTGAATTTCAAGGCCCCTGGGTCAGGGGTACCATTTTCAGTATATAATAGAGCCCCCTGGCTCTACTTATATACTGAAAATGAATTAATTAGGGCCCTGCAAGGATTTGCGGGTGCCCTATAGTAATCACTCTGTCCGTCCGTCTGTCTGTCTGTCTGTCTGTCTGTCCGTCTGTCACTCTTCCGTCCACAAATTTTCTGTTTTTTTCTAATAACTTTTTTTATGGTTGCCCAATCAAGTTCAAATTTAGTATGGTAGTTCAGTAGGCAGAAATACATATTTTGATGCTAAGTTTGGTTCTCTATGTCTTCTGGTTTGGAGCTGGGGTTTTGGGCTAGATTCCTTAACTATGCATAAGAATGAATGGGCAACTTTTTTTATGGTTGCCCAATCAAGTACAAATATGGTATGGTAGTTCAGTAGGCAGAAATGCATATATTGATGCTAAGTTTGGTTCTCTATGTCCCCTGGTTTGGAGCTGGGGTGGTGGGGTAGATTCCTTAACTTTATATATGAAAGCATTGGCAAAGAGAGATAACTGCTGAAGATGTTCCCCTTGTAAAATGAATGCTGCTATGAGTCCCTTGGGATTAATTAGCTTTCCTCCTGAAGAAAATCCAGAGCATTATCTTTCTCTGTCAAATTGAGATGAATTACCACCTCTGTCTGCAAATGAAGTTTGTTTTGAAGTTAAGTCAATTTGGAATGCTATGAACACTCTGAAATGTGGATTTAAATATAAATTTTTATAATTTATTTTTGTTTAATAGTTATGATTTCATTGAATTCTAATAACAAGAAAAAGATTAAAGAAGATTTTTTGATTTACTTTTTTTCACTTTATGTTAATTCAAGAATATTATTAATTTTTAGGGTAGTTGTATCAAAACCCCATTCTATCATTAATACTGAAAAAGTTCTTATTGTAACTTTAGAAGAAAATGATGAGAGAGGTACAATTAATCCCTTGGGATTAATTATCTAGCCTGTTGCAGAAAATTTAGTAGGCTTTTCTTTATCTGTCACTTTAAGATTAATGGGTCCTTGAACAACATCAGCATAAAAGTAGGTCACCGTGACCTACTTTTTGAACTTTATGACTAATTCTTTTTAAAACATTTAATCCAATTATTTCAGACACTGAGAGGTTTAGAATCATCAAATCTTGTAAATTGATGCATCTTGGGACCTTTAAACATATTTATGAAAAAGTAGGTCACAGTGACCTACTTTTTTGAATTTTGCAGGCATTTGTTTTTGAATTGTTTAAAAGGCATATTTTGATTACCTTCAGACCTAGGATAATCAAACTTGGTCAGCAGATGCATCTTGTGACTTTGAAAAATTTCGACCAAAATATAGGTCACGGTGACCTACTTTTGACATTTTATGGCTTTATTTAAGTGTCTTAGGTATTTTTTGGCTTAGAGTCATCAAACTTTGTAAGTTGATGCATCTTGGGTTTTCGGAGAATGATGTCTAAAAAGTAGGTCACGGTGACCTACTTTCGACATTTTATGGCTTTATTTAAGTATCTTAGGTATTTATTGGCTTAGAGTCATCAAACTTTGTGAGTTGATGCGTCTTGGGTTTTCGGAGAGTGACGACCAAAAAGTAGGTCATGGTGACCTACTTTTGACATTTTATGGCTTTATTTAAGTATCTATGGTACTAAGTGGCTTAGAATCATCAAACTTTGTAAGTTGATGCATCTTGGGTTTTTGGAGAATGATGTCCAAAAAGTAGGTCACGGTGACCTACTTTCGACATTTTATGCTTTATTTAAGTATCTAAGGTATTTATTGGCTTAGAGTCATCAAACTTTGTGAGTTGATGCGTCTTGGGTTTTCGGAGAGTGACGACCAAAAAGTAGGTCATGGTGACCTACTTTTGACATTTTATGGCTTTATTTAAGTATCTATGGTACTAAGTGGCTTAGAATCATCAAACTTTGTAAGTTGATGCATCTTGGGTTTTTGGAGAATGATGTCCAAAAAGTAGGTCACGGTGACCTACTTTCGACATTTTATGCTTTATTTAAGTATCTAAGGTATTTATTGGCTTAGAATCATCAAACTTCGTGAGTTGATGCGTCTTGGGTTTTCGGAGAGTGACAACAAAAAAGTAGGTCGCAGTGACCTACTTTTAACATTTTATGGCTTTATTTATGTATCTATGGTACTTATTGGCTTAGAATCATCAAACTTTGTTAGTTGATGCATCTTGGGTTTTCGGAGAATGATGTCCAAAAAGTAGGTCATGGTGACCTAGTTTTTGACATTTTATGGCTTTATTTACGTATCTATGGTACTAACTGGTTTAATTTTGTTTGTTGATGCATCTTTGATTTCTAGAGAATGTCGACCAAAAAGTAGGACATGATGACCTACTTTTGAATATCCCAAGGACTTATTGGCTTAGAATCATCAAACTTTGTCAGTTGATGTATCTTGGGTTTTCAAAGAATGTAGACAAAAAAGTAGGTCACTGTGACCTACTTTTTTTTCTACATTCTTTGAAAACCCAATAAATATCTCAAATACTAATATGCTTAGAATCTTCAATCTTTGTTTATTAATGCACCTTGAGTCCTCAGAAAACTTCAATCTTAATATAGGTCACTGTGATGTACTTATGATTTTTTATAGCTTTATTATTAAAAATATTTTCAGTCCTAATTGGCTAAGAATCATCAAACTTTGTCAGTTGATGCAACTTGGGTCTTAGGATACTTAGGGTTAGAGGCTTCAAATAGAAGTGATAGATTGTAAAATTTATCAGAAGAGCGATTCAAGGCCCTTGGGCCTCTTGTTTAATCATTCCGTAAGCTGCACCCCATTAATTCTGCCCCATGGTGGGGCCCTTGCTGACTGGTCAGTTTTCTAGTTGTTTGAAATCTTCTCCTTGGTATTATGTAACATTTTGTCAGTTGATGCGTCTTGGGTCCTCGAACAACGTCAACTTAAAAGCAAGTCACCATGACCTACTTTTTGAATTTCATGGCTAATCCTTTCTAAAACATTTAATCCCACTGTTTCAGTCACTGAGAGGTAATCATCAAATCTTGTAAGTTGATGCATCTTGGGGCCTTGAAACATATTTATGAAAAGTAGGTCACTGTGAACTACTTTTTGAATTTTGCAGGCATTTGTTTTCAAATTGTTTAAAAGGCATATTTTGAATACTTTCAGACCTATGATCATCAAACTTTGTCAGTTGATGCATCTTGGGTCCTTGGAAAACGTCGACCAAAAAGTAGGTCACAGTGAAATACTTAAATATAGATAAAAAGTAGGTCACAGTGACCTACTTTTGACATTTTATGGCTATATTTAAGTATCGGGTATTATTGACTTGGAATCATCTAACTTTTTTAGGTGATGCACCTTGGATTTTTGGAGATTGTCTATCAAAAAGTAGGTCGTGGTGACATACTTTTGACATTTTATGGCTATATTTAAGTATTTCAGGTACTTATTGACTTAGAATCATCAAGCTTTGTAAGTTGATGCATCTTGGGTTTTGGAGATTTTCGACAAAAAATTAGGTCCCGTGACCTACTTTTGATATTTTATGGCTATATTTAAGTATGTTGGGTACTTGTTGGCTTAGAATCATCAAACATTGTCAGTTTAGGAATCTTGGGTTTTCAGAGAATGTCGACCAAAAAGTAGGTCACGGTGACCTATTTTTGAATATCTCCGGCACTTATTGGCTTAGAATCATCAAATTTTGTCAGTTAATGCATCTTGAGACCTCAGAAAATTTCAATTAAAAAGTAGGTCACCATGACCTACTAGTGATGAAACGATTGTCACCGACAATGGATTGCCGATCATTTTTGGGTGTTTGATTCCGATTATTGATTACGTTTTTCATAATCGATTGTCGCCCAAATAAACTCGCCCAGTAAACGTGTACGATTTGAATGAAACAAATGCGTATGCAATAAAAATACATGTAAAACGAAACAAGGTCAACAAAAATGGAGTCCGCAGATGAAGTTAACAACAATCAAGTAGAAATTTACCCATATCCAGGGAATGCAAAATCTGATATCATGACAACAATTTTTAGTTTTTATGAGCAAATATGTATTTTTATGTCCCGCCATGAATATGTCCGGGGCATATAGTGTCATGTCCGTCTTCCATCCTTCCGTCCTTCTGTCCTTCTGTCCTTCTGTCCTTCCGTCACACTTGAGGTCAAAGTCTCAAAGAAACTAGCCTAGATATTTTCATCAAACTTCATATGCTGATAGATATTGATGAGAGCTATGCAACTGCATCAACATTTTTTTGACCTTGACCTTTCCTTTAACCTTGACCTCCATTTTCTTAAGGTCATTTGGGGAAGTTCAAGGTCACTGGAAGAAAAATTTCATAATTCGTGTACGGTCCATAGCTTTCTTATGGATAAACTTGGTAGGTTCTCATTTCACACAAAGATTGCCCATAACCCAAGGGTGTGTCATGACCTTGACACAAGGTCATTTGAGGAAGTTCAAGGTCACTGGAAGAAAAATTTCATAATTCGTGTCCGGTCCATATCTTTCTTATGGATAAACTTGGTAGGTTCTCATTTCACACAAAGATTGCCCATAGCCCAAGGTTGTGTCATGACCTTGACCCAAGGTCATTTGGGGAAGTTCAAGGTCTCTAAATTTCATAATTCGTGTCCGGTCCATATCTTTCTTGGGGAAAACTTACTTCTGAAAAATCCAGCGGGGGGTATTTTGTCCCGTTTGGACAGTTCTAGTTTTATTCCCAAGTAACTATAAGTCCTACCTGAACCAAATTTAAACTTGCATGGATGATGCATCTAGGGATGGACACTACCAGACTTGCTTCGGATGCTGGATCTTGGCTTATATTTTCATTCCCAAGTAACTATAAGCCCTGCCTGAACCAAATCTGCATGGATGATGCATCTAGGGATGGACACTACCATACTTGCTTCGGATGCTGGATCTGACCTATATTTTCCAAACAAGCAATTCAGCTGCATCACTATTCAAGATATTCTGATCAAATTTTATACACATACAAATTTTCATGTTGCTTTACTAATATATCCTCGGCGGGGCATTCAGGCCTCTTGATTCTCAAAATCAGGGGCCGATATTCGGCCCTGTTCCCAATGCAAAAAAGGTACCTTTTTTCCCAAAAGAAAGGTGTAAATTTCCCAATTCCCATAGCAAAAATATTAACCCATGTCCTGCCAGGGATTCTGTAGATAACAGCATCTGTGAGTGCCGAGCTGATAAGGAGCTCCAGCCGCTGACTGTGCCAGGCTGATTTATAAATTTCTGTCAAATTGCATATGTGTAGATTATCTTAATTATCACCATTTTATGATTGCCTTTTCTGATAGCAATCTACACAAATTTTTTTCAGAAAAAACAAAAGAAGAAAATTGTGAAGAATTTTTAGGTCACCTGAGTAAACTCAGGTGACCTATTGCTATCCGTTTTCGTCCGTCGTCGTTCGTCGTCCGTCGTGTGTTAACATTTGAACATTTTCAGCTTCTTCTCTGCAACCACTGAACCAATTTCAACCAAATTTGCCCTAAAGCATCTATGGGTGAAGGGGAACAAAAATTGTGAATTTCATGATCCCTGCCCCCCTGGGGCCTGAGGGGTGGGGCCAAAACCACTAAAATTAATGCAGTCTTTAAAAATCTTCTTCTTTACTCCTGGACATCAAGCAGTCAAACTGTTTGCATGATTGTAATCAGTATTGAGTCCTTTACCAAATTCATGGCCCTGGGGTCAGGGGTTCTAGTGCTAGGGCGGGGCTAAATAAGTATATAGTGAAAATGCATTATTTCTTTGGAAATCTTTTTCTCTACTCCTGGGTATTAAATAAACCAACTAAGTACATAGTTATGATGAGCAAGAGTGCCTCTACCAAAATTGTGAATTTTATGGCCCCAGGGTCAGGGGTTCTGGTGCTAGGGCGGGGCTCTATTGATTATATATAGTGAAAATACATGATTTCTTTGAAAATCTTCTTCTCTGCCCCTGGGTATTAAATAAACTAACTAAGTGCATAGTTATGATGAGCATGAGTGCCTCTACCAAAATTGTGAATTTTATGGCCCCAGGGTCAGGGGTTCTGTCATTAGGGCGGGGCTCTATTGATTATATAGTGAAAATACATGATTTCTTTGAAAATCTTCTTCTCTGCCCCTGGGTATTAAATATACTAACTAAGTGCATAATTAGTTATGATGAGCATGAGTGCCTCTACCAAAATTGTGAATTTTATGGCCCCAGGGTCAAGGGTTCTGGTGTTAGGGGGAGGGGCTCTACTGATTATATAGTGAAAATACATGAATTCTTTGAAAATCTTCTACTCTGCTCCTAGGTATTAAATAAACCAACTAAGTGCATAGTTATGATGAGCAAGAGTGCCTCAACCAAAATTGTGAATTTTATGGCTCAAGGGTTCTGGTGTTAGGGCGGGGCTCTATAGATTATATATAGTAAAAATACATGAATTCTTTGAAAATCTTCTTCTCTGCTCCTAGGTATTAAATTAACTAAGTGCATAGTTATAATGAGCAAGAGTGTTTTTACCAAAATTGTGAATTTTATGGTCCCAGGGTCAGGGTTTCTGGTGTTAGGGCAGGGCTCTATTGATTATATATTGAAAATACATGAATTCTTTGAAAATCTTCTTCTCTGCTCCTAGGAATTAAATAAACTAAGTACATAGTTATGTTGAGCAAGAATGCCTCTTTTAAAATTATGAATTTTATGGCCCCAGGGTCAGGGGTTCTGGTGTTAGGGGGGCGGGGCTCAATTGATTATATAATGAAAATACATTAAATCTTTGAAATTTTTTTTCTTTGTTTCTGGGTATAAAGCAGATGAACTACCTTTATAGTTATGATGAGCAAGGGCCCTAATCTTGCAGAATTGTGAATTTCAAAGCCCCAGGGTCAGGGGTGGGGTGGGGGCTCTACTTATATACTGAAAATGAATTTTTTGTTTGAAATCTGCTCTTTTGTATTTATAAAACATTTATTTTTTGATATTAAGGGTGCCTTTTTGAAATTTGTTCAATGTGTGGACCTAGGGTCAGGGGTTTATGTCACAGTGTTAGGGGCACTACTGGTTAGTTGGAATGCATTTTTGTTCCCCTACCCTGCATATGGGTATTCAGTAACCAAGCTAAGCAACTGCTAAGTGTATTGTTATGATGATCAATGGTGCCTCTTTCAAAATTGTGAATGTCATATAGCATCTGGCTTAAAGCATGAATCAAATTCAATAACTGGAAAATTGTTGCATAATGCTCAGGTGACCTATAAGGCCCGTGGGCCTCTTGTTTTTAATATTTCAACTCAGTAAAAAACTACATAAGCTTTAAACAAAAATTTTATATTGAAAATCTTTAAAATACGAAATTATTGGTATTTTAATGTCACTATTTATTTCATAGTAGCTTTTTGCGATTACTATATTGTAAGAGTCCTTCATGTTACTACTGGATATACTTTTACATTTTTAAACATAAAATTATGCTTTCTACAAGTCCTTTTTTTGACATCTGTTTAATGGACATGGAAATCCGATTTTGTGGCCCTGTTTTTTTCTTGTGAAATATTGAATATATCTGCCGTAAAGTGATTTTTTTAACCAAATCGTCTTCAAAACAGTTTTTAGAAATAATAAACTTTAAAAGTCAATCAGTTTGCGATCATTTGACATAGTTGTATCGATTTTTTTCACCTTTGAAACTGGTGATGCATATCAATGTTTTTAAATCCACGTGTCCTGTGAAAAGTGATTGCTCCAACATAATATTCATGTCCATGGAACCAAATCATCAGAATTCTTCATCGGAAGCATAATTTAGATATATTTTACCAAATAAAACTTTAATTTTCTGCTTGCTATTACTGTTAAAGCGTATTTCCATTGAGCATCTTCTCCGTTACCTCCATCTTGTTTTCAAACTTTCCCCAAAGCATGCGATCAACAAGTTTCATTTTCTAAGAATACATAAAGGAATTTCCCATCAAGAGCCAATCATATCATTAAACTACTGGAAAATCTATATCTATTTTTAGTAAACAACATTGAAATGAATGGATTCCCTTTATTTCATTGGTTAAAATATGAAAGAAAACGTCGTGTGTAAAGTCAATATACTGACAACCGGCACAGAACGGAAAACATGGCAGCTCTCACTTTATCGACGACCGGCACTGTGATGGTGTTATCTGGGTCGTCGATAAAGCGATGACCTGCAGGACAAGGGTTAATTAAAAAATAAAAGTTGCAGGACAAGGGTTAATTAAAAAATAAAAGTCCATGAAACTTAATCGCAGAAAAAAACTCAAACAAACACACTTGCAAATGAAAGTGAAACTGTATGACTGTTTTATTAGTTCGATCCAAATGCATTCGTAAACTGGTTCAGGGAACCAGGTTATTATTTATACAAAAATGTGTACTAAGTATGAATGCAGAGTGTCTTGTCATGTAGTTTCGACAAAAAACATCAATTTGGTTTCAAAAATAGACATTTCATTTAAACATTAGTACGCTGCACCTAGGAACATACCCACACTTCAGCATGTTCTGTCTCACGCTGTATTGGTAAGCAAAGTTGTCCATGTGATCGAGGAAATTCGGGACTATGTGACTAGCGACTGTCACTCAGAAAGACAGATAACCAAAATATCAACACTCAAAGATGGTTATGACGAAGCTAATGTACTTTCATAAATAGCCTACGTACCCATGTTTGTTCTGTTTATCTGTTTATTCAAAACCAGTTAGATTGATGACAAAATGCTAGAAAAGCAAAATTTGAGGATTTTTTAAATGAATGTTGGTTATCCAACTTTTCCCAAACTGACGATGATTTTCCCAATTTGATCGGCCCTGGCCCCAGTCCCAAAAAGTGGCATGAGAGCCCTGGCATTTATGTCCTATGGACATTTTTTTTTTCTGTTTCTTTGTTACTTATATAACAAAAAGTTGTCTTTAGAAAAAAAACTTGCTAAAATTTTATTTTTAGTTTGTTCCATAAATGATAAATGCTATAAAGAAATGGAATTTTGTATTTGAAATTTGAATTACCAATTTAGTCGATCATTGATCGATTAAGTGTCTCCGATTTTGACCGATTATCAATTATGAAATTTTCCCGATTATTCAACACTATGACCTACTGATGGTATTTTATAATTATATTGTAATATCTTCAGTCTTAACTGGCTAAGAATTACCAAACTTTGCAGGATGATGCATTTTGGGTCTTATGATACTTAGAGTTGGAGGCTTCAAATAGAAGTGAAAGATTGTACAATTTATCAGAAGAGCGATTCAAGGCCCTTGGGCCTCTTGTTCTTAATACTTTGGAAAAGTGGCAATCTTGTTGTGTATAAATGAAAAATATTAAAACTATAATCCCTGGGCCTCTTGTTGATAGATAGGTACTGGTAGACATCATTGTTCTAAATGATATCAATGCATTTTCAACTAAACTAAGCAGTTTCACTTTTTCATAAATTCACAGGGCCAAAACAGGCGCTGTGTGAAACTTGTTCTTTATAAAAGATTTTGAGTAGCTTTTCTTCGTTCGCTTTAGACTTATAAACATATAGAATTACAGTCTCATCATAGTTGTATTTTTTATTCTAGATTGTTGTGCTCTACTTGCCAATATTGGTGACAAACAACAGCCTTGTGGAGCCTGACCTCCACAGTTCCTTCTCTTCCATCACATGGACAAAAAGAAATTGCTACAACCAAGCAAGAGACCACGGTTAGAAGCTCCAACAAGTATGTCATTCATGATTTCATATTTTGGTCACCCGAGTTACTTAGGTGACCTATTGCTATTTATTTTCGTCGTGCGGGTGTGCGTTGTGCGCAAAGGAGTGTATATGATAAGAGCCAATTTTGGCCCCCTAAAAATCAACATTTTAGAATGACATTCAGATATGTTTAATTGATATTTATTTTGTAGAAGAGATTATATTAGAAATATTTCCAATATATTTTTCACATTTATATGCACTCACTAGCTGTAAATGACATTAGAAATAATGCTATTTTTGCTATCTAGCAAAAAAGCCAAAAATATGCCTTTTTCTTGATGTTTTTACTTATGGGAAACAAAGAGCGCAGTGTAGAACATACATAATTTTTCTGTCACTAATTAGTATTGGATAGATACATCTTTGGTAAAAATATCAATCTTGTTCTAGGCTGCGCTCTATATTTTCTGGAAGAAAAACTGCTTGAAAAAAAGCAGTTTTATTACAAATTATGCTAAAAACGTGATTTTTATGATGTCATATTTCTAAAATAACGGAATTTTGATCAAAATGAAAATGACCAATATAATTTGCATATATAGCTGTACAACTTAAAGCTATATATATAAAGTAAAATTTAAGGGGCCAATTGAGACATTTACCATATATCGCTCTTTTCACATTTTCGACTTCTTCTCAAGAACAAGGAATAAGGAATATTAAAGTGAAAAATTAATGACACCTTAAAAATCTTCTTCTCCAGAACCACAGGGTCAAAAAAGATGTATCTTAGGCCAAAACTTCTTTATTTACTGTTTTACTGGAAATTTTTTCAAAAAATTGAGTCGGGGGGTCGAAATAAAAATAAGAATAAAATCTTCAAATTCAAGCAGTCGGTCAGAAAAATAAAAATAAAACTAAAAAATGTAACAATTTTTTTTATTTTTTAAATTAAGAATGGAATTGTTTTATTACCTTAATTTGGCAGAAAATGGTGTTATTTGAAAAAATTAGTGCATGCAAAACAATTTTATCATATATATATATATATATATATATATATATATATATATATATATATATATATATATATATATATATATATATATATATATATATTTTGGTATTCAATAAATAATAAGATTTGAGGATTTATGATAGATATGTCCTTTATCTATATTCAAAATATGGTTAAGATCTATTAAGTGTATGCCCTTGCGAAAGTACGATTTTATGAGGCATCTCATTGTAAAATATATGTAACCTGTACATAAAAACACGACATAATTTATAAAATACATTCTCTTGATAGTTAATGAATAATCACACTACACTAAACAAAGGATATACATTGACATTAATCGACTATTTAAAACCTGTAAATTATATTCCGTTTAATAATAAAATGCATTTTTCATTGTTAAAAAATTTCTCAATCTGCCTCTCACAGCACATGAAATACGTCATTTACAAAAATGACCTCATGTTTACAAGTTCATCCCGATCAGTGTCTTTCTCTGATCTAACTCTGGGTATTAAATAACTAGAGTAAGCATTCTAAGTGTATAATTGTGATAAGCAATGGTGCCTCTTTCAAAATTGTGAATTTCATGGCATCTGGTTTAAAACACTCACCAAATTCAATTTTTGGAAAGTTGTTTCATGATACTCAGGTGATCTATAAGGCCCATGGGCCTCTTGTTTAGATATGTTACACGTTTAAAAATGCATCTTGGATAAACATACAGGTTTAAATAAGTTACATTTTGTTCTTCACAAAATTCGAAAGTCTACTGTTGATTCCCATTCTTTTATCACGTTCATCAAGGGTATCAAAATTGTAAATGAGAACTACCATTAACGGAACAGAAAAAGTGACAGTCCTGTCAACATACATTCTCTAGTCATTTCTTTAATTTCTTTTTAACTCCAACTAAACTTCATCATCCGATGTACTCTTATTGTCGATGAGTTTCCTATTTGAGCTATGGTTGACTTGCAGAAACTATCATGTATAAGGACAAAGTATCCTCAATTTTTGTAAAAATCGACATTTCTGCATTTTATACACCTCCGAAACAGTTGATAACAAAGGTAAATTGATTGGATGATAATAAAGCCTTTCAATAAAGCAGCCAATCAGAATTGCTGACTTATTTGCACATAATTATACCCCCCGCAAACGAAGTTTAGGGGGGTATATTGGAATCACCATGTCTGTCTGTCTGTCCGTCTGTCCGTCTGTCTGTAGACAAGATTTTGTCCGGACCATTACTCAGAAACTATTAGAAGGATTTGGCTGAAAATTTGTACATATATTATTCACCATATGAAGTTGTGCACCTGAAATTTTCATCCTGATTCAATTATTATTTTGAATTTTACAGGTGTTTTTTCATTTTTATTTTGTGGTTTTGTCCGGACCGTTTCTCAGAAACTATTGCAAGGATTAATCTGAAAATTTGTACACTTATTATTCACCATATGCAGGTGTGCACCTGGAATTTTCAACTCTTTTTGTTAATTTTTCTGCATTTTACAGGGTTTTTTTATTTTAATTGACTTGTTCATTTTGGGCTCATGTATAAGGTTTGAGACATAGAATCTAGAATATCTGTACAAAAACGTGAACTACAGCTTAAAACTACTCATAAAAACTTTAAAAAAAAGAAACATCATCAAGTGTTAAAAACAGTTTTTACATTGCACAGAAGATAATGTAATTATGTTCCCCAAACGAAGTTGGGGAACATATTGTTTTTACTCTGTTTCTTATTATTATTATTATGTTCCCCAAACGAAGTTTGGGAACATATTGTTTTTACTTTTTCTGAATTTTTTCTTTGTTCTCCGGTACTTTTTTGTCCGCGAGTGTTCTCGTAAACTACTCATCCGATCTAGGTGAAACCTTTTTAGGGTCACTAGGTATGTTATGTAGATGTGCGGAACGAAGGTCATTTTGCGCGCACGTGCGTGCAGGTGCGCGCACGTGTAACACGTGAAATGACCAATATAATAGATTTAGCCGTAACTTTTTAAATATTGGATGAAATGCTTTGAAACTCATTATATAAGGATATAATAGTAGTATAGACATGATGACATGGTCAAAATAGCAAGATCTCACGCGCATGCAGGTGCCCTTCGCTGCGATTGGCTGAAACTTAAAGTCTAAATATCTATTTTGTTTTCTGACAAAATCCTTTGAAATTTTGAACATAGTCTTACATAATGAAGATCTACAGCATGATATATAAGAATAATCATGAACGCACGCACATGCACGTGTGCTGCAATCTGATTGGCTAAAACTTTAAATGCCTACAACTTTCTTGGTTCTCAATAATACAGGGTGAAATTTCAAATATGAATAGATATAATGATTACCTACATTATACTACTATCAAAAGTAAATACATGGACGTGCATGCACATGCGACCGCACACAATGTATTAAAAGACAGTATACTTGAGTGTTTGATGTTCATGCAGAATTAAGAACTTCTAAATGTCAAGACATGTAACATACTGAAGCATGCAGATCTTTTTACCCTTGACCTTGAAACTTAGGTCAAGGTCACTGGGAACCTGAATAAAATGTTGATATTAACTATTTACCAAAATCACCTTGACCTATGAACTTGAAATCGACCTTAACCTTTGTCCTTGACCCAAGGGTAAAAAGAAACATGAAGTACATGTACATGTATCTAGAAACACCTTTCAGAGTTTATTTCGGTTGACAGGTTAGAAGTTAAAGAGGTGGTGGTTTTTAATGACCTTGACCTTTCATCCAAATGTCACAATCAATCTTCAGTTCTTGGAATAAGATACAAGATTCAACTCCAACGTTGAATAGGTTAAGAATAAAAATAACCCCCCTCCCCACCCCCACCCACACCCCCACCCCCCCACCCCCCCCCCCCCCCACACACACACACACACAAACAAATCAAATTAATGGCAACGTAGAGAATCACTGTTAAACTCAAATAACACCTCGGACCCACATAAAATTTCAAAAAAACTGCAGAAAAGAGCTCGAGGAAAGTGTATTAAAATATTTCATTTGAGTTTCCAAAGTATATAGAAATTATTAATTTATACAGAAAAAATTACAAATCCTGTCGTGTTTAAAATTAAAGTGCAGATGACCAAAGTTGGCATATAAGCCTTTTATAGCCTATTTATTCAGATGTCGTTAATAGCATTCGATTCTACTGATTTGAAATAATATTTTAATACCAAGCATCCTTTGTTTAATTTACCTTTGAAATTTATTTGAATTTTTTTTTAGAATTACGCAATCCCCAGAAATAGCAATTTTCGGTATATTAAAAATCAATATACATGTACGCTCCTTCGTAAAATAATCAGATATTTGCATTCATGAAAAAAATATTAATAAGGTGTTAAACAATATAGGTCACATTAGCTGACACGAATGTCTTTTTAAACATCTCTTGTAAAACCCAGAGAGTAGCCCCCTATGCATTGGAAAAAATGAATAGTTCCGGTCAAAAAACCTTTATATATTTATTTACAAAGTATATAAAATTTACCAGGCACAGGTATCAGAGTTGTCAAAATGGCCTGAGAGGAAATATTAAAAAAATTCTGAACAGAAAGGAAAATCCCTTTTCCATGTATGGAACTACTATTGAATATAACCAACCCCGAGCCCGATCTTAAAAACACGGTAGTAGAAAATTAGAATTTCGCTGTTTTATTAATTTTTTTGCTTTTAACTTCTTTTCTTGAAGCCAAATGATATGAAAACACTCAAGAAGGTGAAAAGACTTCATACTGTTATCTGAATTAAAATCAAAATTGTAATCTGAACAATTAGTCTCCTTATTATGTTCCCCAAACGAAGTTTGGGAACATATTATGTTCCCCAAACGAAGTTGGGGAACATATTGTTTTTACTCTGTTTCTTATTATGTTCCCCAAACGAAGTTGGGGAACATATTGTTTTTACTCTGTTTCTTATTATTATTATTTTTCTTCTTCTTCTTCTTCCTGGAACTTTTTTGTCCGGGAATGATCTTGTAAACTGTTCGTCCGATGTAGGTAAAACCTTTTTAGGGTTAGTAGACATGTTATGTAGATTTGCGGAATCAAGGTCATTTTGCGCGCACATGCTTGCAAGAGCGTGCACGTGCAACACGTGAAATGACCAATATAATAGATATAGCCACAACTTTTCTTTTTTTAGATGAAATGCTTTGAAACTCATAATGTGAGGATATATTAGTAGTATAGAGATGACGACATGGTGAAAATAGCAAGATCTCACGCGCATGCACGTGCACTTCGCTCTGATTGGCTGCAACTAAAGTCTCAATATCTTTCTTGTTTTTTGACGAAATCCTTTGAAATTTTGAACATAGCCATGCATTAGGATATCCTACAACATGAAATAAAGCAATTATATTGAAAACACGTGCATACACGTGCGCTGCAATCTGATTGGCTGAAACTTTAAACAGCTATAACTCCCTTGGTTTTCAACCAAACAGGATGGGATTTGGAATATAGATAGATATAATGGACTTCATCAAGTAGGTATGGTCACCATGCACATGCATACACGTGCGTGTACATGTGCTGCAATCTGATTGGCTGAAACTTTAAACAGCTATAACTCCCTTAGTTTTCACCCAAACGGGGTGGAATTTAGAACATAGATAGATGTAATGGACTTCTACAAGAAGGTATGGTCACCATGCTCATGTATGCACGTGCGTGCACGTGAAATGAGTAAAATCAAACATACACTTGAATGAGCGTATTTTTAAAATAATTTTGGATTAAATACTTTAATAGTCAGTGTATTAAAAATATAGATTGTGTAGACAAGATGATATGGTCATGACGCAAATGCATTCACATGTGCACGCATGCAATGCTAAAGTTTAAATGATTTTTGTACACTTCTTTGTAAATGTTGTTAAAATCCCAGATGCATAGAGTTTGTCTTATTTAATGAAGCTTACAGGGAATATGACACCAAAAGGGAGTTGGGGAGCGTTTGGGGAACATTTGTAACGGTCCCCGTTACAATTAGCACTAGTTATTATTATGTCGCCCCGAACGAAGTCGGGGACGACATATTGATATTGTACGCATGTTTTTTTTATCCAGGCTGTTTCTCGGAGATGGCTGGGACAATCTCCTGAAACTTTCCTCAAAGGACGATCACTGGTTGTAGTTGTGCAGTGAGGTTGTTCAGTTCCAATATGTCTACCGTTGCCATGGAAACCTGTAAAAAGCGACAAATTTTGTCCGAGAGTGTTCTCTCTGGTCCCTTAAACGTTCGTTATGAAACTTTTCTTATTTTAATGATTAGTATCTGTAGTTATGCAACTCGCATTTTAAATTTTCAAATAATCGATTATTGCCATGGAAACCAGGTGAAAGTTAAAATTCTTTAATTTCGATTTTCTCAATAACTACGCAGGCAATCGTTTTGAAACTTTCAGTGTTTATTCCTTGCAATGTGTCAAAGTGATTTCTACTTTTAAAAAAATTCTAATGAGTCGCTCACAGTTGCCATAGAAACGAAACAGAAAAAAAGATTCAGTTGTACACATGTGTTCTCCAGGTCTAGGTCAAAGGGTCAAAGTTCTTGGTGTCCAATAAAAGTTCTTTTCACAAGAATTACATATTTGAAATACGAAAGCCCTAGCCCTTACCGTTCAAACGTAAGGTACTATGTTCAAGACACCCCCCCCCCCTTTTTGAAGCGCACTGCCAGGTAGAACACACAGATATAACATATACAATTTACAGGTAACGTTTTAAAGGTTTCATTCATAAAATTCAGTTCTCCTGATGTGATTTGATAGTTTGCCAACAGTCATTCTTCTTCTGTCTTGTCTCTAGATTTTATAATTATTTTGTTTTTTCTATATAAAAAATAACGATTGTCAACTTCATTTATTAGCATTTCGCGTTTTTTGGTATATCTATTACTTGTATATTATTAATTTCATTAAATAGTGCAAGAATAAATTAGAAAATTGGTACGTTATTTCCATAGTTTTTATTCATTCATAAATATTTGGATCCGCTCCTATACAGGTGCGCTAAGCCTTGATCACTACTGTTAACAAAACATTCATCTCGCCGAAAATGTTCATGATTCCGCTAAACTGAGAAAATTTACACATGATTTATCATTTCATAAGAAACGTCAGACCTGTACAGTGCAGAAATGCTCGATTTGAAGGTGGCATGTCAGATTCGTTTTCCGGCAGAACCTCTACAAATTAAAGTGAAAGTAGGGAATTTTCTGAATTCTCACTGGCGTTTTTATACACAAAATAATTCGGCTGATCTTCTTAATAAATAATATTTGCCAAGCTTTTTTGGTAGGAAATATACTGCCAATTAACAAGTATGAGGCTCAGTTCAGTACAATGCCCAATTTCCTGTATGCAAGTCTGCAATTTTGGACTTGTAATTTTTTTCCTGCACTACTTTCTTCTCCTACAGATTCTAAAAATAATGAGTGGGATGTACCCAATTAAGGTCTTTCGTTTCTAACGGAAAGAACTGATCATACGACTGGATGGTTGTCAAAGCTTAGCTAATGGACCATTGTTTTAGTGATGATAAAAATGAAAGTCTTGTCCAATACGGGGCGACATATGCTATTGCTTGCAATAGCAGACTTTCTAGTTATTTTTCTTCTTCCTGGGCACTTTTTTGTCCGCGAATGATCTCGTAAACTATACATCCGACTAAGGTGAAATGTTTTTAGGGTCAGTAGACATGTTATGTAGATTTGCCGAACGAAGGTCATTTTGCGCGCACGTGCTTGCAAGAGCGCGCACGTGCAACACGTGAAATGACCAATATAATTGATATAGCCGTAACTTTTCTATTTTTTGATGAAATGTTTTGAAACTCAGAATGAAAGAATATATTAGTAGTGTTCACAAGATGACATGGTAAAAATAACAAGATCTCACGCGCATGCACGTGCGCTTCGCTCTGATTGGCTGAAACTAAAGTCTCAATATCTTTCTTGTTTTTCGACAGAATGTTTTGAAATTTTGAACATAGTCATATATTAGGGAGATCTACAGCCTGATATATAAGAATTTCCACAAAAGCATGCGCATGCCCGTGTGCTTGCAAGAGCGCGCATGTGCAACACGAGAAATGTCCAATATAATTGATATAGACGTAACTTTTCATTTTTTTATGAAATGCTTTGAAACTCATAATATAAGGATACATTATAAGCATAGACAAGAGGGCATGGTCAAAATAGCAAGATCTCACGCGCATGCACGTGCACTTCTCTCTGATTGGCTGAAACTAAACTCTCAATATCTTTCTTGTTTTCCGACAGAATCCTTTAAAATTTTCAACATGCTTATACATAATGAAGATCTACAGCATGATATATAAGAAATGCCATGAAAGCATGCGCATGCATGTGTGCTGCAATCTGATTGGCTGAAACATTAAATGCCTATAACTTTCTTAGTTTTCAACAAAACGGAATGAAATTTAGAATATGATTAGGTATAATGAATTCCTACATTATAGTACTTTCATAATTAAATGCCTGGAACATGCATGCATGCACGTGCGCATGCGAAATATGCAAACTTACCAATATATTTGAAAAAACAGTAGCATGCATATTTTAAAGATTTTTTTATTCAATCTCACAAAATATAGATATGTTAATAGTTTAGACAATATGCCATGATCATCTTGCATGTGCATGCACGTGCTTGAGCGTACAGTGCGTTAAATGACACATAGTTGATATCATTGTAGCTTTTATAATTCTTTGATGAAAAGATACTGATCTTATTTTAAAAATGTCTTACAGGAATTATGCACAAAAACGGAGTTGGGGAGCGTTTGGGGAACATCTGTAACGGTCCCCGTTACAATTAGCACTAGTTGTTTTTACTTTTTCTGAATTTTTTCTTTGTTCTCCGGTACTTTTTTGTCCGCGAGTGTTCTCGTAAACTACTCATCCGATCTAGGTGAAACCTTTTTAGGGTCACTAGGTATGTTATGTAGATGTGCGGAACGAAGGTCATTTTGCGCGCACGTGCGTGCAGGTGCGCGCACGTGTAACACGTGAAATGACCAATATAATAGATTTAGCCGTAACTTTTTAAATATTGGATGAAATGCTTTGAAACTCATTATATAAGGATATAATAGTAGTATAGACATGATGACATGGTCAAAATAGCAAGATCTCACGCGCATGCAGGTGCCCTTCGCTGCGATTGGCTGAAACTTAAAGTCTAAATATCTATTTTGTTTTCTGACAAAATCCTTTGAAATTTTGAACATAGTCTTACATTATGAAGATCTACAGCATGATATATAAGAATAATCATGAACGCACGCACATGCACGTGTGCTGCAATCTGATTGGCTAAAACTTTAAATGCCTACAACTTTCTTGGTTCTCAATAATACAGGGTGAAATTTCAAATATGAATAGATATAATGATTGCCTACATTATACTACTATCAAAAGTAAATACATGGACGTGCATGCACATGCGACCGCACACAATGTATTAAAAGACAGTATACTTGAGTGTTTGATGTTCATGCAGAATTAAGAACTTCTAAATGTCAAGACATGTAACATACTGAAGCATGCAGATCTTTTTACCCTTGACCTTGAAACTTAGGTCAAGGTCACTGGTAACCTGAATAAAATGTTGATATTAACTATTTACCAAAATCACCTTGACCTATGAACTTGAAATCGACCTTAACCTTTGTCCTTGACCCAAGGGTAAAAAGAAACATGAAGTACATGTACATGTATCTAGAAACACCTTTCAGAGTTTATTTCGGTTGACAGGTTAGAAGTTAAAGAGGTGGTGGTTTTTAATGACCTTGACCTTTCATCCAAATGTCACAATCAATCTTAAGTTCTTGGAATAAGATACAAGATTCAACTCCAACGTTAAATAGGTTAAGAATAAAAATAACCCCCCTCCCCACCCCCCCCCACCCCCCCACCCCCCCCCCCCACACACACACACACAAACAAATCAAATTAATGGCAACGTAGAGAATCACTGTTAAACTCAAATAACACCTCGGACCCACATAAAATTTCAGGAAAACTGCAGAAAAGAGCTCGAGGAAAGTGTATTAAAATATTTCATTTGAGTTTCCAAAGTATATAGAAATTATTAATTTATACAGAAAAAATTACAAATCCTGTCGTGTTTAAAATTAAAGTGCAGATGACCAAAGTTGGCATATAAGCCTTTTATAGCCTATTTATTCAGATGTCGTTAATAGCATTCGATTCTACTGATTTGAAATAATATTTTAATACCAAGCATCCTTTGTTTAATTTACCTTTGAAATTTATTTGAATTTTTTTTTTAGAATTACGCAATCCCCAGAAATAGCGATTTTCGGTATATTAAAAATCAATATACATGTACGCTCCTTCGTAAAATAATCAGATATTTGCATTCATGAAAAAAATATTAATAAGAAGGTGTTAAACAATATAGGTCACATTAGCTGACACGAATGTCTTTTTAAACATCTCTTGTAAAACCCAGAGAGTAGCCCCCTATGCATTGGAAAAAATGAATAGTTCCGGTCAAAAAACCTTTATATATTTATTTACAAAGTATATAAAATTTACCAGGCACAGGTATCAGAGTTGTCAAAATGGCCTGAGAGGAAATATTAAAAAAATTCTGAACAGAAAGGAAAATCCCTTTTCCATGTATGGAACTACTATTGAATATAACCAACCCCGAGCCCGATCTTAAAAACACGGTAGTAGAAAATTAGAATTTTGCTGTTTTATTAATTTTTTTGCTTTTAACTTCTTTTCTTGAAGCCAAATGATATGAAAACACTCAAGAAGGTGAAAAGACTTCATATTGTTATCTGAATTAAAATCAAAATTGTAATCTGAACAATTAGTCTCCTTATTATGTTCCCCAAACGAAGTTTGGGAACATATTGTTTTTACTTTTTCTGAATTTTTTCTTTGTTCTCCGGTACTTTTTTGTCCGCGAGTGTTCTCGTAAACTACTCATCCGATCTAGGTGAAACCTTTTTAGGGTCACTAGGTATGTTATGTAGATGTGCGGAACGAAGGTCATTTTGCGCGCACGTGCGTGCAGGTGCGCGCACGTGTAACACGTGAAATGACCAATATAATAGATTTAGCCGTAACTTTTTAAATATTGGATGAAATGCTTTGAAACTCATAATATAAGGATATAATAGTAGTATAGACATGATGACATGGTCAAAATAGCAAGATCTCACGCGCATGCAGGTGCCCTTCGCTGCGATTGGCTGAAACTTAAAGTCTAAATATCTATTTTGTTTTCTGACAAAATCCTTTGAAATTTTGAACATAGTCTTACATTATGAAGATCTACAGCATGATATATAAGAATAATCATGAACGCACGCACATGCACGTGTGCTGCAATCTGATTGGCTAAAACTTTAAATGCCTACAACTTTCTTGGTTCTCAATAATACAGGGTGAAATTTCAAATATGAATAGATATAATGATTGCCTACATTATACTACTATCAAAAGTAAATACATGGACGTGCATGCACATGCGACCGCACACAATGTATTAAAAGACAGTATACTTGAGTGTTTGATGTTCATGCAGAATTAAGAACTTCTAAATGTCAAGACATGTAACATACTGAAGCATGCAGATCTTTTTACCCTTGACCTTGAAACTTAGGTCAAGGTCACTGGTAACCTGAATAAAATGTTGATATTAACTATTTACCAAAATCACCTTGACCTATGAACTTGAAATCGACCTTAACCTTTGTCCTTGACCCAAGGGTAAAAAGAAACATGAAGTACATGTACATGTATCTAGAAACACCTTTCAGAGTTTATTTCGGTTGACAGGTTAGAAGTTAAAGAGGTGGTGGTTTTTAATGACCTTGACCTTTCATCCAAATGTCACAATCAATCTTAAGTTCTTGGAATAAGATACAAGATTCAACTCCAACGTTAAATAGGTTAAGAATAAAAATAACCCCCCCCCCCCCCCACCCACACCCCCCCCCCCACACACCCACACACACACACAAACAAATCAAATTAATGGCAACGTAGAGAATCACTGTTAAACTCAAATAACACCTCGGACCCACATAAAATTTCAGGAAAACTGCAGAAAAGAGCTCGAGGAAAGTGTATTAAAATATTTCATTTGAGTTTCCAAAGTATATAGAAATTATTAATTTATACAGAAAAAATTACAAATCCTGTCGTGTTTAAAATTAAAGTGCAGATGACCAAAGTTGGCATATAAGCCTTTTATAGCCTATTTATTCAGATGTCGTTAATAGCATTCGATTCTACTGATTTGAAATAATATTTTAATACCAAGCATCCTTTGTTTAATTTACCTTTGAAATTTATTTGAATTTTTTTTTAGAATTACGCAATCCCCAGAAATAGCGATTTTCGGTATATTAAAAATCAATATACATGTACGCTCCTTCGTAAAATAATCAGATATTTGCATTCATGAAAAAAATATTAATAAGAAGGTGTTAAACAATATAGGTCACATTAGCTGACACGAATGTCTTTTTAAACATCTCTTGTAAAACCCAGAGAGTAGCCCCCTATGCATTGGAAAAAATGAATAGTTCCGGTCAAAAAACCTTTATATATTTATTTACAAAGTATATAAAATTTACCAGGCACAGGTATCAGAGTTGTCAAAATGGCCTGAGAGGAAATATTAAAAAAATTCTGAACAGAAAGGAAAATCCCTTTTCCATGTATGGAACTACTATTGAATAAGTTCATTTTGATTGGTTAGGTATTGGCGTGATACCCTTAGTCGACTTTAACCTTGCCTTGTCGTCGGAATAAAACCAACTTTGAGCCCGAGGTTAAAATAAGTAGAGAAATAAAATGTGAATCGATATATTAAAAATATGACATATGCTTGAAAAATGGTAAATTTATGTATGTATTTTTTTCTTTGATTCGCGGGATAGAAATATATGTTAATCGCTTAATCAACATGCCATAATCATCTTGCATATGCATGTACATGTACGTGTGCGCGCATGCAAAACGTTAAACAATATATCGTTGATAGTTGATATCATTGTAACTTTTATATTCTTAAATGAAATCTTGGGATACTTAGCATATTTATAAAAGGTCTTAGAGGAATAAGGCACGATAAGGGACGCATTTTGCACGTGTGCAAGAGCGCGCACTTTGCAACATGTGAAATTGTTATTGTAACTTTTCTATTTTTTATGAAATGTTATGAAACATAATGTAAGGATATATTAGTAGTGTAAACAAATGATGTGGTCCTCACGCACATGCACGTGCGCTTCTGATTGGCTAAAATAAAGTCTCAATATCTTTCTTGTTTTTTGACGAAATCCATCATTGCCATGCATTAGGATATCCTACAAAATGATATATAGCAATTATTATGAAAACACGTGCATGCACGTGCGCTGCAATCTGATTGGCTGACATTATAAATAGCTATAACTCCCTTGGTTTTCAACCAAACAGGATGGGATTTGGAACATAGATATATATAATGGACTTCTACAAGAGGGTTTGGTCACCATGCACGTGCGTGTACGAATGCTGCAATCTGATTGGCTGAAACTTTAATCAGCCATAACTCCCTTCGTTTTCAACCAAACAGGTTGGGATTTGAAACATAGATATATATAATGGACTTCTACAAGAAGGTATGGTCACCCTACACATACATACACGTGCGTGTATGTGCGCTGCAATCTGATTGGCTGAAACTTTAAACAGCTATAACTCCCTTGGTTTTCAACCAAACGGGGTGGGATTTAGAACATAGATAGATGTAATGGACTTCTACAAGAAGGTATGGTCACCATGCTCATGTATGCACGTGCGTGCACGTGAATTGGGTAAAATCAAAAATGCACTTGAATGAGTGTTTTTTCTTTCATACTTTTGGATTAAATACTTTAATATTTAGCATATTAAAATATATAGATTGTTTAGACAATATGATATGGTCATTACGCACATACATTCAATGCGCAAGTGTGCAGTGATAAAATTTTAATGAACATGGCACACTTCTGGTAAACGTTGTTAAAGTCTCAAATGCATAAAGTTTGTCTTATTTAATTACGCTTTCAGGGAAGAAGACTTTAAAAGGGATTTGGGGAGCGTTTGGGGAACATCTGTAACGGTCCCCGTTACAATTAGCACTAGTTTCATTTGTCTCTTGGGAATAATGACTGGACATGCATCCAGTTAAAGATAAATAAATGAGTTTGGTGTGGGAAGTTGAACATTAAGGCATCTCATTATCAACCATGTGTAATCTCCAGGGAATCGGGCACAAGAATTAAAGATCTCTCTTCTCTTATTCTCTTAATTATGTCGCCCCGAACGAAGTCGGGGACGACATATTGATATTGTACGCATGTTTTTTTTATCCAGGCTGTTTCTCGGAGATGGCTTTGACAATCTTGCTGAAACTTTCCTCAAAGGACGATCACTGGTTGTAGTTGTGCAGTGAGGTCGTTCAGTTCCAATATGTCTACCGTTGCCATGGAAACCTGTAAAAAGCGACGAATTTTGTCCGCGAGTGTTCTCTCTGGTCCCTTAAACGTTTGTCATGAAACTCTTTTTATTTTAATGATTAGTATCTGTAGTTGTGCGATTTGAATTTAAAATTTTCAAATAATCGATTGTTGCCATGGAAACCAGGGGAATGTTAAAATTCTTTAATTTCGATTTTCTCAATAACTACTCAAGCAATCGTTTTGAAACTTTCAATGTTAATTCCTTGCAATGTGTCAAAGTGATTTCTACTTTTAAAATAATTGTAATGAGTCGCTCACAGTTGTCATAGAAACAAAACAGAAAAAAAGGTTAAGATGTACACATGTGTTCTCCAAGGTCTAGGTCAAAGGGTCAAAGTTCTTCATGTCCAATAAAAGTTCTTTTCACAAGGATTACATATTTGAAATACGAAAGCCCTAGCCCTTACCGTTCAAACGTAAGGTACTATGTTCAAGACGACCCCCCCCCCCCCCCCCGCCCCCTTTTGAAGCGCACTGCCAGGTAGAATACACAGATATAACATATACAACTTACAAGTAATGTTTTAAAAGTTTCATTCATAAAATTCAGTTCTCCTGATGTGATTTGATAGTTTGCCAACATTCATTCTTCCTCTGTCTTGTCTCTAGATTTTATAATTATTTTATTTTATCAATATAAAAAAATAACGATTGTCAACTGCATTTATTAGCATTTCGCGTTTTTTTTGTATATCTATTACTTGTATATCATTAATTTCATTAGATAGTGCAAGTATAAATTAGAAAATTGGTACGTTATTTCCATAGTTTTTATTCATTCATAAATCCTTGGATCCGCCCCCACAGGTGCGCTAAGCCTTGATCACTACTGTAAACAAAACATTCATCTCGCCGAAAATGTTCATGATTCCGCTAAACTGAGAAAGTTTACACATGATTTATCATCTCATAAGAAACATCAGCCCTGTACAATGCAGAAATGCTCGAATTGAAGGTGGCATGTCAGATTCGTTTTCCGGCAGAACCTCTAAAAATGAAAGTGAAAGTAGGGAAATTTCAGAGTTCTCACTGGCGTTATAATACACAAAATAATTCGGCTGATCTTCTTAATAAATTACATTTGCCAAGCTTTTTTGGTAGGAAAGATACTGCCAATTAACAAGTATGAGGCTCACTTCAGTACATCTGCCCAATTTCTTTCATGCAAGTCTGCAATTTTGGACTTGTAATTATTTCCTGCACTACTTTCTTCTCCTACCGATTCTAAAAATAATGAGTGGGATGTACCCAATTAAGGTCTTCCGTTTCCAACGGAAAGAACTGATAGGACTCGATGGTTGTCCAAGCTTAGCTAATGGACCATTGTTTTAGTGATGATAAAAATGAAAGTATTGTCCAATACGGGGCGATATATGCTATTGCTTGCAATAGCAGACTTTCTAGTTGTAATTTATTGTCTGTCAAAGCACTTCATTACTGGATGACCAGCTCTTTATTTTCAAAATGAATTTGATATAAAGTTATCAAGATTAATTTGATTTTGTATATGATTTTTTTTCAACAATCAATTTGCAGAGTGACATAACACATAATTGCAATATTTTTTTTTAATGCAGAAATAAAAAAATAAAATAAAAAAATAATGTTACAATGGAATTACAATGTATTTGTATTGATGTTTCATTTGGTTGCACCTTTGTTTCATTCATTAAGAAACATGGTGAGCAATTATATTTCACTGCAAATTTTTGTAAGTAAATTATGAACACCTCTAGATCCATAAAGTATTTTTGAATTGGCACCTTCTCTGAAAAACCCAGCGGGGGGGATTTGTCCCTATTGGACAGTTCTAGTTTTATTTTCTTAGTGCACTTGCATCGATGATCGGCGGGTAATTTAAAAATAAAATCAACAACAGGGACTTTTATTTTTATTTGGTTTTAGCTAAAATTGTAGTCGGCGCTCCAGTAAACATTTGATAAAAAAAAATGTTGGCCTAAGTAAGAATTTAAATTGGGGTCAATGTACTTTTTTCCAGGGGATGCTCTGTATTCAAGTGCCCTTTTTAGGTCATCTCAGATTGCTAACCTATTGCTATCCGGTTTTGGCCATTGCGCGTTTACATTTGAACATTTTCAGCTTCTTCTCTGCAACCACTCAACCAATTTCAATCAGTTTTAGCACAAAGCATCAATGGGGTAAAGGGGAACAAAAATTGTGAATTTCATGGTCCCTGCCCCCCTAGGGCCTGAAGGGTGGGGCCAAAACCACTAAAATTGATGCAACCCTTAAAATTCTTCTTCTTTACTCCTGGATATCAAGCAGTCAAACTGTTGGCATGATTGTAATTAGTCCTTTACCAAAATTGTAAATTCATGGCCTCAGGGTCAGGGGTTCTGGTGTTAGGTTCGGGGCTCTATTGATTATGTAGTGAAAATGCATTAGTTCTTTGAAAATCTCCTTCCTTGCTCTTGGGCATTAAAGAAACTAACCAAGTACATAGTTATGTTGAATAAGGCTCCCTCTTCCAAAATTGTAAATTTCATAGCCCCAGGATTAGGGGTTCCTGAGTTATTATTGAATTCTTTGAGAATCTTTTCCTTTGCGCTAGGGTACTATGCCAATCTGAAAATGAATTAATGATTTGATATATCCTCTTTGTTATTAATGATCCATTTATGAAGAAATAAAATTTATAATAAAACTTCCAAAATTTTGAAATATGTGGCCCCAGTGTCAGTGGTTCCTGTGGGATGGGGTGCACAACTTGTGATTATAAAGTGGAAATGCATTTTCTCTTTTTTACTCTGATCTACCTCTGAGTATTAACTCTTTACCCCGTAATGCCACGATTTGACACACTGGCCGAATCCTTCGAGTGTTTGCCTAGCTGCCCCTTAGAGCGTTTTAGATGAAATGGAGTGCAGTTTAAACCTGAACAAATAAGGGTCAAAATATTTCATTTATGCTACGTTTTATATATCATTGGATTTGTAATAAATTGAATTTTTCAAATCTATTTACATAATTTCTGTTGAAATTTTCTGTAAAAAAAATAATTCAGGTGAAATCAGGTATAATTCGCAAAATAGATATTTTCAATATAAAAAACGGCTTTGAAAAGCCGAAATTGTCTGTATAAATAATAAAAAATATATGTGATGATATAATTGATGATTAAATTATTATTTATTATCAATTTTATAAATTTAATTCCTCAGAAATCAATAAATTGTAGTGCTACCTCAATGTCAATCTCGCCGATAAATTTTCAGATGAGCGTGCTAAAACTTGATTTCTTAACGTTTTTGGATACTTTATTGATCTAATTCTATTAAAATAATTATTTTCTACACCTGTACATATACACAGTACAGGCCACGAGTTTTCCGAAAAAAAAACACAGGGCCCTGTGGACCGCAAGAAAACGCTTTAGTGTGTACCTGGAACTTTGTCGGCGTCTTTGAAGTCAGCGTTTCTGTGCACTGTGTGACATGGTGTGTCACAGTTCTGATGATAAATATTTTAAACATTTTCATTGCCCTTATTTAATAAAATTAAATCAACTTTCTTTTGAAATGTTTGTTGTACTTTTCCATAAATTAATATTGGTAATTTATTGCATACAGATGTTTAAACTAATAAGATGCCTTAAAATTTAATAACAACGTACTCGTGTCCAGCAACAAAAAAAAATGTATAATCACATTTCAAGTTAAATCCTAATTATGTTCCCCAAACGAAGTTGGGGAACATATTGTTTTTACTCTGTTTCTTATTATGTTCCCCAAACGGAGTTTGGGAACATATTGTTTTTACTCTGTTTCTTATTAAGGTCTTCCGTCTTCAGCGGAAGACCTTCTTGTTATTCTTAGGTTTCTTTTCCACTATTTTTATTAAGGTCTTCCGTCTTCAGCGGAAGACCTTCTTGTTATTCTTAGGTTTCTTTTCCACTATTTTTATTATTTTTATTATTGTTTTTTTTTCTTACCGATTTTGTGCACGCGATTTCTCGGAAACGGCTCGATCGATTTTTATGAAACTTTCAGGACTGATGGAACATCAATCAAACCTGATATATAATTTTTTATTTTTATGACGTCACTTCCGGTTTCGAGATTTCCGAGATTTAGTGATTTTCAGAGGGTCACATTGACCAGCATTTTTCTCAAAAGTGCTTTTATATAGAAACGTAAGATTTTCAGCGATGATAGAGCAACATATGCTGATGTGACACACACCTTTCTTATTCTCCGGAAGTGCAGCACGTCGGCGCTCGCTATGGCTCGAAAAAAGATCTATGGGGAATTTAGACATTTTTCACACATTTTTGGCAATATCTTTTTACATGTTACTATTTTGTAAAGATGTATAGAACAAAAGTTGTGAAGAATGTCACGATCTTTCGAAAGATATCAACGATGAAGGGCTGGTCCCTATAATAAAGGGCCAAAAGGGGCCGAAAGTTTTTCCTTTATATCTCAAAAAGTATTGAGAATTTGTAATACGTCAAAGAAGCAAACTTGTTCAAAATATCAAGCTTCATCTAATGGCGTCGTCAAAATACGTCCGGCGACGTCACTTCCGGTCAAACCGGAAGTTGGCAAAAATTGCATATTTTTGCTGTTCTTGACAGGTTTTTGGATATCAAATGTCACTGGAAGCTTAAATCTTAATTTTCCGTCCGTCGACGTCACTTCCGGTCAAACCGGAAGTTGCCAAAAATGGCTTAATTTTGCAATAATTACCATAGATTTGGAGGATTAAACCATTTTGGGACTTCATAACTCTTCATTTTTTTTAATGAAAGTTACTTCCGGTCAACCAGGACGGAAGACCTACTCGTTGCTTTGCAACGAGCTCGGCTCTAGTTATTTTTATTGTTTTTTTTCTTACCGATTTTGTGTACACGATTTCTCAGAAACGGCACGCTCGATTTTCATGAAACTTTCAGGACTGATAAAGCATCAAACAAAGCTGATATATAATTTTTTGTTTTGATGACGTCACTTCCGGTTTTGAGATTTTTGCGATTTAGTGATTTTCAGGGGGTCAGTTTGTCCGCGAGTTTTCTCAAAAACGGCTTAAGATAGAAACTTGAGTTTTTTGAGCAATGATAGAGCAATGTCTGTAGATGTGACATACGCATTTCATTTTTACCGGAAGTGCTGCACGCCGACGCTCGCTATGGTCCAAAAATGGGCATGTCGAGAATTTTAAAATTTCTAACACCTTTTCTTCGATATCTTTTCACATACAAATATTTTGTTAAGACATATAGAACAAAAGAAGTGTAGAATTACATGATCTTTCAAATGATATATCGTAAAAAGGGCTGGCCCCTAAAATAAAGGGCCTAGAGGGGCCGAAAGTTTTTCATTTATATCTCAAAAAGTATTGAGAATTTGTTATACGTCTAAAAAGCAAAGTTGTTCAAAATGTCAAGCTTAATCTGTTGAAGTCGTCGAAATGCGTCCGGCGACGTCACTTCCGGTCATACCGGAAGTCGTCAGAATATGCATATTTTTGCCGTTCTTGACATATTTTTGTGTAACATATGTATCTGGAAGCATAAAACTTCATTTTCTGTCCGTTGACATCACTTCCGGTCAAACCGGAAGTAGCCAAAAATAGTTTATTTTTGAAGGTTTAAATACAAAATCAAAATTATAAAGTCAATGGAGACCACTTAGCTCATTTGCTTTCATTTGTTGACGTCACTTCCGGTCAAAACAGGACGGAAGACCTACTCGTTGCTTTGCAACGAGCTTTGCTCTAGTTATTATTATTTTTTTTCTTATTTGTTCTCCGGTACTTTTTTGTCCGCGAGTGTTCTCAGAAACTGTTCACCCAAATGAGCTAAAACCTTTTTAGGGTTAATAGGTGTGTAGTGTAGGTGTGCGGAACGAAGATCATTTTGCGCGCAAACGCCTGCACGTGCGTGCGCGTGAAATGAGTGAATTGACTGATATATTTAATATAGCTATAACTTTTACATTTTTTGATGAAATGCTTTGAAACTCATTACTTGAGGATATATTATTTGTGTTAATAATATGACACTGTCAAATTAGCACGAACTCACGCGCATGCACGTGCGCCTTGCTCTGATTGGCTGAAACAAAAATCTCAATATCTCTTTTGTTTTTCGACTAAATGCTTTGAAATTTTTAACATTGTCATGAATTAGGATATCCTACAATATAATATGGAAAGAATTTCATGAAATCACGCGCATGCACGTGCGCTGCAGTCTGATTGGCTGAAACTTTAAATGGCAATATCTCCTTTGTTTTTTGACGAAATGCTTTGAAATTTAAAACATAGTCATGCATTAAGATATCCTAAAATATGATATAGAAAAAATTCATGAAATCACGCGCATGCACGTGTGCTGCAATCTGATTGGCTGAAACTTTATATGGCTATATCTCCTTTGTTTTTTGACGAAATGTTTGAAATTTTAAAATATAGTCATTCATTTAGATATTCTTCAATACGATAAAGATAAAAAATTATGAAATCTGGATACTACCAGACTTGCTTCGGATGCTGGATCTGAACTACATTTTCCAGATGAGTGACCAGGTTAAAGTTTTTGGAGCAGGTCCATTTCCAAGGAACTATAAGCCCTACCCAAACCAAACTTGCACGGATGATGCATCTAGGGATGGACACTACAAGACTTGCTTCAGATGCTGGATCTGACCTATATTTTCATTCCCAAGTAACTATAAGCCCTGCCTGAACCAAACTTGCATGGATGATGCATCTAGGGATGGACACTACCAGACTTGCTTCGGATGTTGGATCTGACCTACATTTTCATTCCCTAATAACTATAAGCCTTACCTGAACCAAACTTTCATGGATGATGTGTCTAGGGATGGACACTACCAGACTTGCTTCGGATGCTGGATCTGACCTATATTTTCATTCCCAAGTAACTATAAGCCCTACCTGAACCAAACTTGCATGGATGATGCATCTAGGGATGGACACTACCCGACTTGCTTTGGATGCTGGATCTGACCTATATTTTCATTCCCAAGTAACTATAAGCCCTAACTGAACCAAACTTGCATGGATGATGCATCTAGGGATGGACACTACCAGACTTGCTTCAGATGCTGGATCTGACCTACATTTTTATTCCCTACTAACTATAAGCCCTACCTGAACCAAACTGATCAAATTTTATTCACATATAAATTTTCATGTTGCTTTACTAATATATCCTCGGCGGGGCATTCATGTCCTATGGACATATTTCTAGTTTTTTTTACCGATATCTAATCTCAATATCATGCGTGCCATTCAGAGTCAAATATCTGGTAGAATAAAAACGATTATTATATATACATAAACCAAAGTTATAAATTGTCATCAAAATTTATTATTAAATTTTTATCAGAAACAAACGATTTTGCCTGTAATACTATTTACACGGTGCAGCTTGGAGGGAAATTTACTGGACACGGTGCGACACGGAGGACATTAGCTGAGATTTATCTAGACACGGTGTGGCATGGTGTGCCTACCTGTATATTTAGCTCACCTGAGCCGAAGGCTCAAGTGAGCTTTTCTGATCACATTTTGTCCGGCGTCCATCTGTCTGTCTGTCCGTCTGTCTGTCCGTAAACTTTTCACACTTTTGACTTCTTCTCAAGAACTGCTGGGCCAATTTCAACCAAACTTGCCACAAAGCATCCTTGGGTGAAGGGGATTCAAGTTTGTTCAAATGAAGGGCCACGCCCTCATTCAAGGGGAGATAATTGGGAATTAATGAAAATTTGTTCAAACCATGACCCCCCGGGGTAGGGCGGGGCCAAAATGGCCGACCAAAGTTTTTCATAGAAATATATAGGAAAATTCTTTAAACATCTTCTTCTCAAGAATGACAAAGCCATAATTCATCATATTTTTATGGAAGCATCCTCAGGTAATGTAGATCCAAGTTTGTTCCAATCATGACCCCCGGGGGTAGGACAGGGCCACAATGGCCGACCAAAGTTTTATATAGAAATATATAGGAAAACTCTTTAAAAAGCTTCTTCTCAAGAACAGCAAAGCCATAATTGATCATATTTATATGGAAGCATCCCCAGGTAGTGTAGATCCAAGTTTGTTCAAATCATGACCCCCGGGGGTAGGGCGGGGTCACAATGGGCGACCAAAGTTTTATATTGAAATATATAGGAAAATTCTTTAAAAATCTTCTTCTTAAGAACAGCAAAGCCATGATTGCCCATATTTATATGGAAGCATCCCCAGGTAGTTTAGATTCAAGTTTGTTCAAATCATGACCCCCGGGGGTAGGGTGGGGCCAAAATGGCCGACCAAAGTTTTATATAGAAATATATAGGAAAATTCTTTAAAAATCTTCTTCTTAAGAACAGCAAAGCCATGATTGCCCATATTTATATGGAAGCATCCCCAGGTAGTGTAGATTCAAGTTTGTTCAAATCATGACCCCTGGGGGTAGGGTAGGGCCGCAATGGCCGACCAAAGTTTTATATAGAAATATATAGGAAAATTTTTAAAAAAACTTCTTCTCAAGAACAGCAAAGCCATAATTGCTCATATTTATATGGAAGCATCCCCAGGTAGTGTAGATTCAAGTTTGTTCCAATCATGACCCCTGGGAGGTAGGGCAGGGCCACAATGGCTGACCAAAGTTTTATATAGAAATATATAGGAAAACTCTTTAAAAATCTTCTTCTCAAGAATAGCAAAGTCATAATTGCTCATATTTATATGGATGCATCCTCAGGTACTGTAGATTCAAGTTTGTTCAAATCATGACCCCCATGGGTAAGGCGGGGCCAAACTTTTGGATTTAAACTTTTCAATAGTATTGTAAACCAATTTTTACTTTTTCCTTGCCACAATGCTCGGGTGAGTGATGTGGCCCATGGGCCTCTTGTTCAAATTCACATACACCTTGCTACACCGTGTACACGGGGTAACACAGAGCGTTTCACACGGTGTTTTTTCCACCATGCGATGCGGAAAACTCGTGTCCTGTACTGTAAATATGTGTAAAATGAAAGGTATCAACTGAATTTGTGAGAAACAGGTAACAAAATCGGCACTGTGCGGTCCCGAACTTCACAAAATTTTCATATCTTATGTTGGAGTATATTACATAAATAGATCATTATGATATTCAAACCTTTCAAGAGATAGGTAGTTTATAGCTTGAATTTCGTGTAATGCTTTGAGTTATATGCTCAAAAAACATCGTATGTAACAGTCCACCATTTTGAATTTTGGTGGGACATTCCAAGATTCTTTTGTTTGTTTACACAGGTAAATCATGTGATTTCTAACTGTAGTATGATGCAATCATCTATTGTTAACCTGCAGGTGGCCACCTGTGCTCTGATAATCAGTAAACAAGCGGTAATTTCAAGTGAAATCAACAATGAAATACACGTGCGTCAAAAGTCGTCATTAAGGGGTAAAGGAGGGAAAGGTCTAAGGGGAAAAGAGTTAAGTAACCAAAGTAATCATGCTAAATGTATATTGTTATGATAAACAATGGTGCCTCTTTCAAAATTGTGAATTTCATGGCCTTTGGTTTAAAACATGAACCAAATTCAATTGTTGGAAAGTTGTTACATGATTCTCAGGTGACCTATAAGGCCCGTGGGCCTCTTTTTCATATTGATTTTCAAGCAATCTCAGGGATGTAGTTTTTATGTATTTTGTATTTTACAGTGTCCATTCGTGGACCAATACCAAACGGGCCAATGCATCCCAGGCCCCTGATAGCTCTTCTAGATGGCAGAGACTGTTCAATAGAGATGCCCATTCTCAAAGATGTTGCCACTGTGGCATTTTGTGATGCTCAGTCAACACAAGAAATTCATGAAAAAGTAAGTGTGTGGTTATAAGGGTTTGCAATTGAATACCAAATTGCAAATCTGTTAACTCTTTAACTACCAGAGACTCTCTGTAGAGAGCCTGCTACTGATAAGCTCTTAGCTGCCGCTCAGCACTAGTTTACTAGCTCACTACCAGAGATAAATTCCTGCTATGGTAGAAAGACAATACAATCGTGAGTGGGCACATTTATCGCTGATTATCTATATAAATTTGATAAAAACATGTATAACAAAAAATATTCTTTACATCTTTATCAGCTCACCTGTGCTGAAGGCTCAAGTGAGCTTTTCTGATCAAAATTTTCCATTGTCTGTCGTTGTTGTTGGAGTTGTTGTCGTAAACTTTACACATTTTCATCTTCTCAAAACCACTGGGTCCAAAAAAAAACCAATTTTAATCAAACTTGCCACAAAGTATTTTTTAGTGAAGGATTCAAGTTTGTGCAAATGAAGGGCCACGTCCTCTTCCAAGGGGATATAATTATGAATTATTGAAAAATTAATGGTATTTTTTTTAAATCCTCTCAAGAACCACTGGGCCAGGAAAGATGAAACTCGGGTTGACGCATTCTTAGGTAGTGTAGATCAAGTTTACTCAAATCATGACCCATGGGGTAGCACTTCTGGTCGAAAAAAGTGCTGAGAATCCCAAATTTTACTGATAATGTTTGATAATTACTGATATGGTGCTGTTCTTGCTGATAATTACCGATATTTACTGTTATTATTACTGTTGTTCCTGATAATTTTAGTTGTTTCTGATAATTACTGTCATCTTTGCTGTTGAGTCTGATAAATACTGTTGATGTGCTGTCATTGCTGAGATTTACTGATACTTATTGTGGCCACTTTTTTTTAAGCTGGTAAGGCCATGCAAAGTTAATTACTTGGTTCTCAGGCCTTTTTTCAAGAAATATGATGAGGGAGGGAGGCATTTTTTTTTTCTTTTTTATTGCCTTCAAAACATGATGAGGCTGCTTTTTACATTGTACAAAACCTCAAAAAATGATGAGGGAGGTGATTTGGTGTTTATATTTTATTGATTTAGCAATAAAAAGGGTCAATGAGGCACCCTTGGAAGAGATGAGGGAGGGCCTGAGAACCAACAAATTAATTTTTTTTTGCCTAAGCAGGGTTCAACATTAACGATAGTCTCAGACTAATACATTTTCATTCAGACTAATAAAATCTGTGGGTAATTAGTCCGAATGGACTAATAAAATTTTCTGGAAAAAATAAATAATTGACCGATGTTCAATTCTCGACAACTTTCACTGGAAAATCCCATATGTATTTTTAGCTTGGTAGCCTTTTGGCAGGAAGTTAGGTAATTCCGAATCAATTTGGTGCTTAATCTTAGGACTCATTGGTTTGAAATTAAACATTTTAGCAATCATGATTTAGTATGACACATAAAGAAAGATGTTGGACGTTTGGATGATGTAATCATGTAAAGAGAAAAACAAAATAAGATAAAACCATAACGCCCCTGTTATACTGGTAACTGAAAAGGTAACTAAAAACATAATCATTATAATCTAATAATGTTAATACTTTTGAAATTCAAGATTTCTTGCTAATTGAGAGAAAAATCTGTAATAAAAGACTATTTACAGTGATTTCATCAAAATATTTAACAATAAAATAGCCAGTGGAATACTTGGTATGCTGTACTTTTTAAGATGAGACAATTTTTAAATACATACATACGGGTTTTGGAGCTAAATTATGATTTGGATGAGAGCATTCATAAAAAAATACATGTATTAATAACAAACTTTATCCAATTGTTATCTAACATATCGGAATTATTATAACTACTGAAAAGACCCTGTTTCTACTATGCGCTAAAATTTTACCATTTTGTTATTTCTTTCCTGTTGTAATAAAGTTAATACTTCGAATTAACCTTGTGAAATAAATCAAAACCAAAGCATTTCATTTACATTGATCAAGAAAATTTCATATTTACATGATATAAAACACTAATGTTTTGTTTACTTGCCTTCATATTTTATCACCGCATATGTTTACAACCAAGTTAGATAATGTAGAAATTTTCCACAGTGACTGTAAAGTAACAGATTCATCGGAAAAAAGCATAAAATAGTGTTATAATTTTTTTTTATTGTGGAAAAAATATGCATTCTACTGATATGTGCTAGCACGAATAGAAAAATACAGACAATTCTATTTTTTTTTTAAATGCCAAATATGTCAACTTGAATATTTACAAATATAACTAGTATACCCACAACAAATAATGTCTATGAAATTGCAGCAATCTTATCGAGGTCAATGGTGCCATAGTAAACATTACCGAAAAACAAAGAAAAAAGAAATATTCCCAGAGGATTGTTTTGAGGAGGGCATAGTAATTAGAGGAAGCAAGAGGAAAGGAGAAATCCTGAAAATGTAAGAATATATTCAAGATTAAATTTTCAAAATATATACTCGTTACATATCTCTTGTGAAAAAAAATTAGAAGATTATTTATTCATCTATTTTTTTTTTATTTCATACGAAAGCCTATTAGGATCAATCTAAAGAGAAAAAAAATTAAAAAGGCGTTATAACCCTTTTGAAAAGGCGTAATAACGCGAAAAAAGGCGTTATTACGCCTTTCCATTCCAAAAGGCGTTATAATGCCTTTTTAAAAGGCGTTATAACGCCTTTCTAAAAGGCGTTATTACGCCTTTCCATTCCAGAAGGCGTTATTACGCCTTTCCAAAAGGCGTTATTACGCCTTTCTAAAAGGCTTTATTACGCCTTTCTAAAAGGCGCCTAAAAGGCGTTATTACGCCTTCCAAAAGGCGTTATTACGCCTTTCTAAAAGGCGTTATTACGCCTTTCTAAAAGGCGTTATTACGCCTTTCTAAAAAGCGTTATTACGCCTTTCTAAAAGGCGTTATCATGCCTTTCCAAAAAAGTTATTATGCTTTTTGAATAACTATTATTTTGCATTTAACATGTCCGTGCTTTTAATAGCCCCCCCCCCCCACACACACACACACACACTCCACTGGCCAAATTCGTTTGGGGAAATACTCGGTAAAAATTTATTTAAATGCAATAATTTGTCACAGTTTTACATACTGCAACAAAATGTTCAGGAACCAAGAAACCAATAGTTAATTATAATATTTAAACTGTAGCAAGACTTTTCCTCAAAAGTGTGTATGTTCGCACTCGTATAACTGGCCTACATGAAAAGGAAAAGGAAAAGGCGTTATCTTATGTGAATAAATATAGAAAGATTTAATCAAAACCATCTTATTTATCTTATTTATGCAATTCTCTTTATTCCTGCACACCTCACTAACAACTGTTTACATTCGTATTAAGAGAGGGCAACACTTTACTTGTGAAGATCTAGAATATAGGAAATCTAATTGCTATCTGTTTAAATTATTTTTTGAGAAATTAGTCCTATATCTAATTGTGAAATTCATGTCCCAAAGGTACGATTTCTGCATACACCCCCCCCCCCCTCGGTTGGGCTAAATATGTTTTGCAATGTATTGAAAGGAAAAGGCGTTATAACGCCTTTTAGAAAGGCGTAATAACGCCTTTTGGAAAGGCGTAATAACACCTTTTAGAAAGGCGTAATAACGCCTTTTAGAAAGGCGTTATAAAGCCTTTTGGAATGGAAAGGCGTAATAACGCCTTTTCAAAAGGCGTTATAATGCCTTTTTTCGCGTTATTACGCCTTTTAATTTTTTTTTCTCTCTAGATTGATCCTAATAGGCTTTCGTAATTTCAGGTCCATCGTCAAGAAAAATGAAATCGAGTAAATGAATACAAAATTACATATTTCGTGTTTTTTCCTTCTTTGATATATGGATTAAATGACAAACTTAGGTCGGCAGAGTATTCTTACTCCTCCATGGCACCTCGTCCATATATAGGTATATGAGGTTGTTTGTGGGCACCGAGCTTCTAAGCTGGTTTGTGGGATCTCGCATTTCTACATTGCATAGCTATGCCATATTCATGATTTAGGCGTTATATATGGTCCTTATATAATATATAATATAATTTTTGAGTTAATATTATAAATATTGTATATAATTGTGGGTCAAAACATTCATATATATAGAGCATTGTGGGATAAACTATATACATCGCATAATGCTCTTCATATACTAATTCGATGACCCGCAATATTATTTTTTGCTATATAATTATATTATTTGCTGTAATTCACAATGAAAAGACATTAGAATTAATGTTTGATAAAATATCAATAAATATATTCATGTATGTATATTTACTAATGAACGAATAATCATTAGGAACAGTTTCGCTGATTTCAATATAAAATTTTCATATTAAATAATGATTTATTTATAAGAATCTTAACAAGATATTCTTTGGATATTCTCTCTCGCAATGAAATTCATACAATCAACTGCCCAACAATGTTATATTTATATAGTGACCCACAAACAGCGATGGTCACTACATTTATTATACATAGAGTGTCCCACAATCATGTATAATCACATGCGGTATATTCGTCCCACAATTCATTATATACATATAAACAGTGACCCACAGTTTTAACTAACTGCAATATATCGATCCAGCAATTCATTATTAATATACAATGTATACACAGGGACCCACAATAAGTTTTAATCAAGTGCAATGTATTTATTGCACAATCCGTTATATACATATATACAGTGACCCACAAACTGGTATAATTATACATTACCCCTTCCCCCCATTTTTTTATATACATACATACAGTGACCAACGATCATTAATTTATTAATGTATTTTTTGTTCTCAAGATAAAGTAGAGATCGAGTGCCACTTTTATTAATTGTACAGAATACTCGAAATACAGATCATATTTATTATATAGCGTTTATTGCAACCCAACTTTTTCTATGTTGGATCTAGATACTTTTATTTTCCTTTTAACGCATTTTCCTAGGCACACCTCAAAATATTTATATTAATCATACATGCAAATGCAAGCTTTGTTGTACAGAAACCGCTATGCACAAAATGTTTGTGTGGCGGTATATATACGAGGGTTGTCCGTTAAGTTCGTGGACAACATTAATATTTATTGACAAACATTGACAAAATATATCAAACTATTTTTTTTTCATTAAATTCATGTTTCATTTAATAAATATGCAAGTTTTCAACAAAAACAAAGCACAAATAGTTATACTTTTATCAGATACAAAAAAGACACTCATTCATACCCGGAGCACTAAAACGGAAATTTTTTACGTTTCCCGACGTCAAAAGTTAAGTACGAGCACATGTAACTTTTTGCAACATAGTCACCGTGCAACTCAATGCATTTCTTAAGTCGCTTTAAACGGTCAAATAAATGTGCACAAAATGTTCAGGTTTCATACGTAAAATAGTATTTAACAATGCCTGCCTCATATTCTGCAATCGTCCAACCTCTGTCCGTGTAAAGACGATTTTTAAGGAAATACGGCAAAGTCAACGAAGTTCATTTTTTATAGCACAGAAATTTTGGAATGATGGTTTTCCTTCATACATGTCATCCTGTTAACTGTTCCCTCCGTCCGAAAACATTATATGCAACTTAAATACTAATGAACGGCTTACTTTACTATGTTTTATTGATTGTTTTCAGAATGTTTTGGTCTCGATAGGTGTTTTCCGGATGTCTACGCAACATTCTATCGCTGCTCACTGCTCCACCTATTGCGAAAACGTCCCTATTTTGAACAATTCCGATCCTGTCTTAATATTTTCTAACTTTGATTGCTCAGCTTTTTTGAAACTTTGAACTTTCAAATTTTGCAGGTTTAACTTGATAACTTCTGTCAACCTCAAGATATAAAATTCTTCCAGATTTTTGCAGAATTTTGTAAAACACAAATGAAATTTATAAAGTGATGAATAATTTTTTAATTAATATTTTGCGGTGCTTCGGGTCTCCATTGCAAGTCTAATTATGAAGCCATAATTGTAATTAAACATTTGAAATTGAATTAAATTCTGCATTTTTCAATTCACATTTAGTAAAGGATTAGAAATAGGCTAATAATAAATATCAATGACATCACTTTTATTTAATTTTAGCTTGTCCACGAACTTTCCGGACAACCCTCGTATGTTTCCATTATTTTTTGTTTAATGTGACATATGGGTCGAGTGTTTGAATATTTGTATTGAATATTTTTGATATGATTGTATTGTATGATAACACATGCCGCTATATAATAAACAATTTACGTACTTATTTATCCAAAAATTCTTTATAAAATGTAAACATTGACCCTCAATCAGTTATAATCACGTGCGATAATTTATCCCACAATTCATTTCATATTTATCAACAGTAACTCACAATCAGTTTTAATCACAATATATGTATTCCACAAAATTTTCAGTATTACTTTATAATAACTTTCGGATCATATCAAACTAGTGCTAATTGTAACGGGAACCGTTACAGATGTTCCCCAAACGCTCCCCAACTCCCTTGTCGTGCCATATTCCCTGTAAGTTTCATTAAAGCAGGCAAAATCTATGCATTTAAGACGTAAACAACGTTTTCCCAAAAGTATACCAAGTATTTCAAATTTAAGCAATGCAGTCGTGCGCATGTGATTGCATGAGCGTAATGACGATATCATCTTGTCTACACTATTTTACTCATTTGCACTTGCACGCAGGTGCATGATGACCATACCTTCTTGTAGGAGTCCATTATGTCTGTCTATATTCTTCATCCCATCCTGTTTGGTTGAAAAACAAGGGAGTTATAGCCATTTAAAGTTTAAGCCAATCAGATTGCAGCGCAAGTGCATGCGCATATTTTCATGACAATTATTATATATCATATTGTAGGACATCTTAAAGTATGCTTATGTTTTAAATTTCAAAGCATTTTGTAAAAAAACAGAAAAGATATTGAGATTTTTGTCATTAAATAGCCAATCAGAGCAAAGCGCACGTGCAACAAGCATAAAAATGTAAATGGTGACCAAACAATCCTGTTTTTTGATTCCATGGAAAAATTTATGTCTATTTTTGTTGTTAAATCCCATAAACTTTTGGTTGAAAACCAAGGTAAAAAGTTAAACTCATTTAAATTTCAGCCAATCAAAATAAACAACCACGCAATGCGCGTGATTTCATGAAAAATTTTACATATCATATTGCAGTACATCCTAATGCATGTCTCACTCTGTGTGTATAAATTTCAAAGCATTTCATCATAAAATCCATGAAAAGATATTGATTACAGATTTCTGTTTCAGCCAATCAGAGCAAAGCGCACGTGCATGCGCTTGAGTATCATGCAAATTTGAGCATGTCATCTTATTTACACAACTTATATATCTTTATATACTGTTTCAAAACATTTTATCAAAAAATATAAAAGTTAATTTTTAACCATATAAAATATATCAGTCATTTTACACATTGCACTCGCCCGTTATTCACAGTGTTTTGCATGCGAATTGCGCGCAAAATAACCTTCGTTCAAATGGCACATTTACACAACATGCCTACTAACCCTAAAAAGGTTTTAACTTAGTTTGGTGAACATGTTTCTGAGAAAACTTTTGACAGTGTTAAACAGTACAGGAGAAGAAATAAGACAGAAAAAAGAATAATAATAATAATATATAATAACTAGTGCTAATTGTAACGGGAACCGATCCATTTCAAATGCTATCCCCAAATAATTTCCCCAACTCCCTTTAAAATATTTATCAATGATTCCCTGTAATCTCTATTAAATAAGAACATACTTTATGTTTAATTATAGATTAATCAATTTTTCCATCAGCTAAAGAATACAAAATATATTTAAATTGGTCAGAAAACAAAAGTCATTAAAATTTAAGCATTGCACGCGTGTTCATGTAAACGTAACAAAAGTCATATTATATTGTCTACACTATCAAAATATATATTTTTATACACTTAATATCAAAGCTTTCAAGCCAAAGGTATAAAAAAATTGCACTAAACTCGAAAGGTATTTTTAATTTAACCCTCATTAAAACGTGCACGCACGTGCATGATGACTACATTAAACCAATTCTTTTGTAGGAGTGTTATATATAAATCTAAAAAATTCTACATCCAAAATTTCCTGTTTGGTTGAAAAACAAGAGAGAATAGCCATTTGAAGTTTCAGCCAATCAGAGTGCAGCACAAATTTTGCACGTGATTTCATGAATTTTTATCTTTATCATAGTAAAGGTTAATCTTAAATGATTGACATAGATTTCAAAATTCCAAACATTTCGTACTAAAAACAAAGGAGATATAGCCATTTAAAGTTTCAGCCAATCAGAAATTGCAGCAATTACGTGAATATTAAAGATGCGTGATTTCATAAATTTTTTTGTATAAAATTTTATTAGGATATCCTAATGCATGACTATGTTTTAAATTTCAAAGCATTTCATGTCTCAAAAAAAACGGAGATATATCAGTTTTAAAAATGTTTCAGCCAATCATGTAAATTGCAGAATGCGCGCTGCGCATGCTTTCAAATTGAAAATTTTTATATATCATGCTGTAGATCTTCATAATGTAGTAACTATGTTCAAAATTTCAAATGATTTTGACAAGAAACAAGAAAGATATTGAGACTTTATTTTCAGCCAATCAGAGCTAAGCGTTACGTGCATGCGCGTGAGGTCTTAATTTTTGCAAATTTATCTTGAACATGTTATATACCATTGTCTTTTATACATACATGCAATATATCTCTACATTATGAGTTTGAAAACATTTCATCAAAAAATAGAAAAGTTACAGCAATATACATTATATTGTCATTTCACTTGTTGTTATGCGCGCTCTAAGCACGTGCGCGCAAAATGACCTTCGTTGGGCAAATCTCATATTCTCTCATGTAACACATGACCCTAAAAACATTTTACCTTATTTATCCAATGTGTAGTCATATATTACAAGATCACTCGTATAACAAAATTTTCCCAGGAAGAATAAAAATAATAATAATAATAATAATAATAATCAAAAACAGTATTTAAAAACAAAATTTTCAGTATTACTTTATAATAACTTTCGGGGAACATAATAATGATTCACTGCGATACATTATTTATAAGAATCTTAGTTATATATTCTAGGGATATCCTCTCTCAGTATTATTTATACGATCAACTGCCCCAAGATGTTATATATACATGTATATATATATATATATATATATATTGTGACCCACAAACAGCGATAATCATTACATTTATTATACACAGAGTGTCGCACAATCAAGTATAATCACATGCGGTATATTTATCCCACAATTCACTATATACATATAAACATTGACCCATAGTTTTAACCACCTGCAATATATTTATCCCACATATATACGTGACCCACAATCAGTTTTAATCAAGTGCAATATATTTATCGCACAATCCGTTATAAACTTGTATACAGTGACCCACAAACTAGTATAATCACATGCGATATATTTATCCCACAATTCACTATATACATATATACAGCATGTACAGTGACCCATAGTTTTAACCACCTGCAATATATTTATCCAACAATTCTTTATGTACATATATACAGTGACCCACAATCAGTTTTAATCAAGTGCAATATATTTATCGCACAATCCGTTATAAACTTGTATACAGTGACCCACAAACTGGTATAATTACTACATCATCCCCGCCCAACCCATTTATTTTATATACATACAAACAGTGACCCACAATCAGTAATTATCACGTGCAGTATATTTATGTATTTTTTTCTAAAGATTAAGTAGAGAACGAGTGCCACTTTTATTGAATTGTACAGAATACTTCAAATACAGTTCATATCAGACTCACAGCGGTAATCATTACATTTATAATACATAGAGTGTCCCACAATCATGTATAATCACATGTGGCATATTTATCCCACAATTCATTATATACATTAGGGATGGCAATCGAATATAAAATTGCTAATTGGTTAACCGCAACACGGTCCGACCGATTAACCTGTTAATCGTATCAAAAGTACATTTTTTTGACAATTTATTTTTTCAAGTAGATTGCTTGTACATTGTATACACAAAAAGACTGAAAATAACGAAAGTTCAAAAAGTTTCACTTATAAGAATTAGAAAACTAAAGATAATTTTTTATATAAATTTTATCGGACAAGAAACATTTTAGAAAAACACGAAAAAGGCATAGAAAAATTATCGACAACTTTCAGAGCAGATTCTCAGAAGATTAACAAATTGCTTGTTGAATTGGATAGATAACTGAAAACGAAATATATACCAATTAACAGAGGTTAGAGGGATTCATTTGTAATTATAAAAGAATGATATAGTACTATCGGGGTAACGACACTTGATATTTTCACAGTGATTAACACTACACAAGATCAAGTTCAAGTTCTTTATTGACTTTGAGCATTGTAGCTCATCAGTACAAACAAATATAAACATGACTGTACAGGCTTACAAGAGAATATGATAATTATGAACTGACCAAACTGACAAGATTCAATTTATTCCACAGTGAGGTTCTCAAATGTACAGATATATATACAAAAATAATAACCTCCAAATAAAGTAACATAAATAAAGGATTTGAATAAACGCTAATTAAATTAATTAGCAACAACTGATTTGCAGTCTATTAAACAAAAAAATCAAAATGCACTTTCAGAAAATGTTGTGCATTACAAATACATTTACATTATCATTACAATCAGTGAAAATGACATTCAATATATTTTCGAAATCCCACAGCCATTATATACCTACATGTATATATACAGTGACCCACAACGCCACTTCTGTAGGTATAATCGTTGTTCATAGCTTTTAGCCATTTAATATTTAAAAAGGTCTGTTCATTCATATGCATAATTCTACAGTGGAGATCCATAATTACCCAAATTAGTAAAGAAGTTTAAATCAAATTGAAGTACAAAAAATTTATAAAGACAATTTATACAATACATGTATACATATATTCAGTAAAAACGGTTAAGTACAAACTGCCATTACTGGGTATACATATTTAGTTAAAACCTCCAGCAATGTATTTATGCAATATATATATCCCATATATTTATAGTGACCCACGATAGGCGATATATATATAGTTATAAACTTGTATACACAGGTTTTTACAGTACCCTTGCGCTTTATATATACATACAAACAGTAAATATAGTATGAATCTCAGATAGACTTTAAAAATGCAAACATAGATTTAAACAACACAAGGATTCCAATACCAATTTCAATAGTTCTCGCCCACTGACATCAAACATAACGGCAGCTGCACGAGATAGATTGGTAGCGTCAGATGTAAGTGCACATATATAAATGGTACAGTGCACAGTTTTCAATTATGATGATGGTGGCTTTAGAATGCCATATTGCCAACATTTATATCCCACAGCCATTAATCACATGTATATATTGACCCACAAACTCAGTACAATCACTTCACACCAACCCCTCAACTTGCATACAGGAGTTTAAATCACATAAAGTACATGATATATACGACAAACAATTTATTTAGTCTCAATATATATACCATATTTAGAACATTATATGGAACTTACAGGCAATATCCAGATTGGTATGGTAATAATTAAAAAATAAAAGACATTTACAGTTTGGATCAGAATAATGGCTTATTTTTTAGTAAAACAACAAATAACATGTTTTGGAAATAAGTTCTTTCTAACTATAAAGAATTTATTAATTTATTTGAACCTGAAAATATTCTTCAGATCATGAAAGAACCTTTATTGTTTACATGTACCAGTAGTATCAGAGTACAAAGTAAATCTGTTTTTACGAACAATTACAAGCAAATGGTTTTCATATTGTGTCTGATCTATTCGATACCGAAGGCAATTTGTTATCCTTTAATTCTATTTCCATTAATTGTGATGTTTTAATCCCATTTACTAATTATGAAGGGCTTAGACTTTCCATTTAAAAAAAAAAAAATGGGCCGAAGTAAAACAATGCAGAACATATACCTACAGTTCTTCATATTTGCGATGGAAGAACTTTTTATAAGCTTTAATTGAAGCAAAATGACATTATTGTCGTCCTGTGCATTATTTATTTCTTATATTAATGCTATATATTCGACGGTACAGAAACATTTCTTGTGACACATTTTAAAACTTTTACTTTGGTTTAATCATAAGGGTTTAAATTATATAAAAATTAATCATAATAACGCATTTTAATAGCAAAATAATTCTCTCAAAAATACAGCTCATATTGCTTTATTGTTGGAAAATGTTTTTGCTTCCGTCCAAAAGATTATAGAAGAGCCGTTGGGTGTAAAGAAAAAGGAGACTTGCCATCTACTAGTTCACGTCTTAGGCAGAAATAGGACCATTTAAAAGTATTTTTGCTGTTGGGAAATCTACAGTACATCAAGTGTGCGAGGCAATTATAAAATATCCGCTTGAATATTATACAATAAATATTTTTTTTCCAGTATAATGAAAAGGGTGGGAAAATATAACAGTGACCCATCTCAAAATCTTTGAACAATACAAATATGTTTAAAGGAAATAACACGAACCCCTGGACATTCAAGAAGGGATCATATGCCATGGAGTTACTTCCGAATGCTTATTTTCACTAGTTTATTGAAATTCCTGCAACATTAATTTTTAAATGAGTAGCTTGACTGAATTAAAAACAGAGAGAGGTAGAAGAAAGTCATCAAGAGCTAAATGGTAATGGGGCCCGAGCGATTGATGGAATGCATGTTCCTATCATTGCTCCGGAACATTCCCAAGAAGAGAACTTGCATAGTAAGGACACTACTTATTGATCCTACATGGCACTTGTTTGCGACCACAGCTATATCTTTAGAGACATAATCATAAGTTTGCCACAGATAGTTTTGCTTTCTAGCCGCCAAGTCTCCCGCGTGGTGCAGTGGTTAGAGTGTCTGCCATAGAGTCGGGAAGTAAGAAGTTTATCCTTACGTCGTGAGTTCGAATCCCATTGTTGGACGTGGAGTCCGGTCCTTCGAATAAGACCTTATATAAACAGAAGTCCCGTGACGCAGTAGGTGCTTGCATGAAAAAGATCTCTCCCTGCTCAATAGCCCTAAGTGCCGAATATCGGACAAAATTTGCAGCTCTCCACCGGCAAGCGATGAGTGAAAAATTCTGGAGAGGGACGTTAAACGATATACAATCAATCAATCAATCTAGCCTCAATGTTTACGGACTAATATTTTACACGTCAATGCATACACAACCGAAACAACACTTAAAATGGAAATTTATAAAATAAACAAAACAAAATACATACATAAGTAAATCTGCTGCGTGTTCATACGACATAATTTACACACATGAACTAATAATATTTGCTACAAAGTGTATGCAAAAGTTAATTTGCACCTAGTCCTGACCAGATGTAAATTTACTCAACTGTGCAGAATTTGCATATGAGTATATCAGTTCATACGACAAAAATTGCACATGTGAGTAAATTTACTCATGTGTAAAATATACTGAGGAATGCAAATCATGTCATATGAATGGAGTATAAGCGTTATAACAAACCTGTATGAGTTACAAAATGGACAAGAGATTTAGGTTTGCAGAATGACTTTAACTGAAAAAAAAAACTTTTTTCAAACTTAAAATACTTAAGTCAAGATTCAAAACTGTAAGATCATACATAGGATTCATGGAACTTGTACCTTATTGTTTTTATCTAAAATTAAAGATAAGCCACTGTGCTCTGTCTGTAATCTAGAGCAGGAAACTTTGAAGCATCATTTTATTACTCACGGTCTTTCTGTTAAGGGAATACGTAATTGTTTAGAAGAATGGATTTTACAAAAAAAACTGGAAAAGATATTAACTTAGACCGAATTTCTGTTATGTAAGGTATTTCTCGCAAAGAAAGCACATCTTCAAATGTTATTATCTTGCTTGTAAAACAGCATGTATACCAAAATTCTAGAAATTGTAAACCTTTGATATTCAACGAAGTTAAAAATATAACATGTAAATACTATAGTTTTGAAAAATACTTGCTTGCATTAAATATATGGAAGACACCAAGTTCAAAAAGAGATGGCTATTGTTAGACAATCTATTTGAATAATAATCAGCTTTATAACATTCATAAAGAAACATTGTAATTTTTACTTTTGTTTGTTTATTCCTCTTTTTCTGTAGTGATAGTAAACATAATGTAATATGTATACACACATACATATTCGTGTGTATATTGAAAAAAATTTTTTTTGTATATTACATATATAGGTGATACTGAAATGGATGAGCGTGGTGAAAGACTCAGTGAGGGAATGCTTAATAAAAATACGCAATGATTATTATTTTATGTGCGCAATAAATATACAGTTTTTTTCTACAGGTGGCATTGTAGCTCTCCAGTCTGTTAATATATTTTTTTCGGAGAGCTACAGTTCTGCAGATAGGTCAGAGAATCAGAGAAATCTAACACACACCTCTCGCCCCATCATGCCTGAAGATTTTAAAAAATCCAATATTGCATAGTGCGGTTTGGTTTTGTTTTTATGAAACACATTTCTTAAGATTTTCCCTAATACAAATTGTATGGTAACAATTGTCAGCCCTTGTTTTGCGGTTGAGAAGGGTACGTTAAATCCACTTGTTACTGGATATGTCATATCACATTTTAATTTAAACACACGTTTACAGTGTAACGGTTGTGTATATTAATTGTTAAGAATATCTGTTTATGAAATGGTAAACAATCTGTATCACATGTTTACCCCTTTATCCCACAGGTACATGTGGACAGGACCCCTCCCCCTTCGATATTCAACCCCAGGGCTTGCTGGATATTTTTTTCACTAATATATTTATCAAACTTATTCATCATGTGTATATCTTAGGAAAAATATTGTGAAAAATCCAAAAAAAAGTTCAACCACAAATAAATACCCCACTACACATTTTAAGGGAAACTATAATGGGGTCTGTTATGGTGATGGATGGAGTTTCTGTGTGTGTTGGACGAAAATTTTGGTTTTTTTCTCGGTTATTGCATATGGTGCACATTATGAATAAGTGTAATAAATATAATTTGTCAAAAAAAGTCTAACAACCCTCGAGGTTGATTTGGGGGGGGGGGGGGTTGTTGTTGCATGAAAATGATGAAGTAAATAGTGTGGATTCATAATATAAAACACAGTGTAAAATATTGATTGTTATTTTTAAAAGATATGATAAGAAGAATTGCTTAAGCTTGGGGATATAAATCTTATATAATATCATATAAAATCAATATAAATGATATCCATCTACAAATCATTGGGTTCAAAAGCAGTCAAACATTCTGAATTTCTCCAATCTTAAGATTCGTTTTATTAACTACTGAATGTATTTCTTTTTCAACCTTCAGAATATTGTCATCTTGACATGTAATATGTACATAGTGTTTGTGCATCCGATTTCCAAACCTAAAAATACCTTCAGAAACTTTTAGGTTATTTGTATGCTCTATAGGGCTTCTTGCTGATATGAAATGTCGCTTCAAAGTTCACATCAAAAGATTATACTCCCAGAGAGGGAATTGATCCATTGAAGCTTCTTGAGGAAGCCCGAACCCTCCCGAAATTACCTAGTTACATCTGATATGGAATTAGTTGTGTTTAACAATTATTCTCTTGGATAATGTTTTAACTTGAAATACACACAAGACAAGACTTTATTCTCATAAACTGTACAAAACAGTATAGAGAGGATATTACATAAAATATTTACAATTAATTAATTGAGCATGCGTGAGACAAAGAAAAAGGGGGAAAAATGACAATGTCACAGACCAAGAGAGCTGACTCTCTCCATTATAGTTCCAATAAATTTACATAACTTAATTAATTTTTCCCTGCTGTTCAAATTAAATAGTTGGTCAAACTTTAAAACATTAGGATTTGTATAATAATACACAGTCTTTCAAACATTTACACACTATAAAATATTTATATTATTAACGTGCAACTTGTTAAGTAGGCATATTTAATAAGTTTAATTATCTACTGTGTAGAGCTACTGTATTTCATTAATTCAAATTTCTCTGTGTATATCAATCATACGTGCGAGTATCCACAAAAATCGTACATGTATTCAAATCGAGAATCAAATATTTCGATTTCATGAGATTGCATGTTCACTAAATGACAAATAATTTTTTTTTCAAGCATTTTGGCATTTATTAACTCCATATGGAAGCAGCTGCAATAAAATGTTATATTGAAATTTAATTATAACGTGTAATCGGGCTGTTCCAAAAAGGATGTTTAATAAAGAGATATGAGTTCTTAAAATAGTCAAAGAATCTAGCACTTTCTCCGACACCAGTAAAACATTCTTTAATTATTTTTTTTTATAAACTATGCAGAAGTTCATTGCGCAGACTTTGTGTTATCACCTTAAACATTATTCACTTTAATTTATTTATTGTTTACTCGTTTATTCCCTGCTATATGACTATTTTATAGTTTTACTCATCAATATTATTGAGCACGTATAGGATATTGACCCCCCCCCCCCCCCCACACCACACACAATGTTGAAAATATTTAATTAAGTCCTCAAATTGTTCTCTGAGAATAAAGTTTTAAAGATTTAATTTGTAATTTGAAACAGTTTTGCACCCTTTCCTCAAAATTGCGGACATAATTAATAGTTGCCGAGCACCTCTCCCATGGGTAATATAAAGATTAGCGTTGATTGCACTTCGATTCAGTTCAGTCTAATGCCGAAGAAAATCACAGAATTTCTTCCTTCGAATCAGCATGCACGATTCACACTCACTAGCAGCCGACATCAGAATTATATACAGCACTACATGTATATGATTGTGGGTCATGACATCTGTGAAAGTGCAATTTAATAGTCGGGCAGTTAGTTATTATATACAAGAAAACAGGCGTATTTCAGAATTGCACTAGATTTTGGAAGAATTCTTATGTATTCTATGAAAAACTTTGATCACTCTAGGCCAGTTCGAAGTTTTGACGGGAAAAAAAATCAAAACTTCGCATAAGTCAAGCACTAATAAGTATGCCTTCTTACCATTGGTATCAGTTTATTTTTACACCTTTTAATGTATTAATTATCAGCTCTTAAATTAATAATTATTCGGAACTGGTCAAAATTTGGAACCAGCCAAAGGACTGAAGTGATAAAAACTAAATCCTGGACAAATGTTCTGACCAAACCTTTTTCCCTATATTATTGCGAGTTATGCTGGATAATTACAGCTTGTTTACTTATCTATCTGCCTTACACTTTGGCTATCCTTATGTGTAAGTTTGTGTGTTAATCTCTCTCTCCCTCTCTCTCTCTCTCTCACACACACACACACACAAAAGTAATAAATAAACTCTTCAACACAATATATATGTGACAAAATGTGCAAATGTTCACAGTACACACGGCATAATGTGATCGACACATTCCGGCCAAAACATTTCTAATGTCGAATTTAAATTCAAAGTACGTAACACCAAATTTACTATGTAAAGTGATAAAATAAATTGACTGTATTGAATATTGATTTTGTTCTCCCTTTTCATTGAATTGTATTCTTAACAATAAAAAAAGTGTTTATGAATTTGTACAGTTAAGCTAATGTTTTATTAATGTTGATTAAATGCTGTTATGGTAAAGACTGAATCAGCACAAGATAATGTGATGATGGCGGGGGTGGGGGTGGGGGTGGATGGGGGTGCAGAGGGGGGACACTTTAACGAGGATGGGCGGGGCCATGGGGAGTTAAGATATAAGATAAGATTGCAAAAACTTTAAAAGCTACCTGAGATATGGCCCGGAAATTAAAGTTTTATACACACACAGAGTGTATGGAATTACAACTTTATCCTTTTGACCCCAAAATCAATAGGGGTATTTCTTAAGCAATAACTTTAGTGAGATGTGGCATAAAATTTAACAGGAAAAGCCTAACTTCTTCTCAAGATATCGCGCCCAAACGAAAGTGTTAAAATAGACAGAATTAATGATTTTGCGACCATGACCTTTATGAACTATTAACCTCAAAATTTAAAGGATTCTTATAATTACACCAGGGGAAGTTGTTATGTAAAATTTCATTGTAAAAATCAAAAAGCTCGAGATATTGCGCGAAAAAGAAAGTGTTACATACAGACAGAAAAACAGCTAGACAGTTCTACAGACGGACGGACCGAAAGTAATATTCCCCACTTTCAATAAAAATGTGGGGGAAAAAGTTCAGTCTTATAATCTACACATCTATTATTAATTGTAACATTGGCATGATTAGGGACCTCAGAATAAAGGGATGCTTAATATTTACATATCGCAGTGGATGTGAACTTCATATACAAGGTCAAATGAATCAGCACCTCCCCGCCCAACACTTCATTCTCCATAAGTTATTTGTATCATAGATATTCTCTGTCTAAATTGGCGAATATATTATACATTTCTTCTATACTTCATACAATTTACAAAGCTATAACAATTAGTTTTTTTTTCACTAATTCAGTTTCCGAGCTTTAACTTAAAACTGCAAATTAAATAAATACACCATACCTATATATATATATGGTATTTAGAAAAAGTTTCTTTTATTAAGATAAAAAGAAGTGTGAACTTTGATCGAGTGGATCACATGAAAGTTTGTGGACTTCTGTTTTATATTTTCCGTTTTCATATTTTATCCAAATTTGGTAGAAATATTTTAAAAATAAATTCCAATGATTTTTATTAATCTTTTTAAAAGTATCTTTATTTATTTCAAACACATCCAGATATAAAAACTGCAAAAATCGGTTCGTGGCGCAGGTCAAAATTCCTAAATAGAGCAAAAGCGAAAAAAAAATCCTAGACTTTTAAATTTAGAATTGTTACATTGAATCATATTCCCAGTTATGCCTTGATATTTTGCTTCGTTAAAAATAAATCCATATGAGAAAGAGGTATACATGTCCTTATTGAAAACGGCAAAAAACGATGATGTTGTAGAACGTCACATAGCAGCAGATAACGATGCAAATTTATCTTATACTCGGGAAATATCCGGAATATACTCTTAAAATGTTAAAGGAATCAATATATATGCCCTCTGGTCACAAAACATGTTAATCTTAAAATGAAATAAATTGATTTCTATTAAATCGGAACGCATAAGAGTCGAAACCGGGAAGGGGTGGGGGGGGGGGGCTAGGGAGGTTTACACCCCCCTTTTTTTTTTACAAAAATAACTATAAAATAAGCATTGAAAATTGGGATTTACCTGTTTTTGTTGGTTAAACCCCCCCCCCCCTTTCGGTTAGCCCCCTAACAATTTGCTTCCGACGCCCATGGAACGAAACTTCACAAATCAACAAAACAGATATTTGTATACATGATGTTGAGCTTATTTTAAATTTCTTGTAAGTAGTTTAATGAAGATCGACATCGTCCACGATTTTTTCGAACAAGCCTCGTATTCGTACGTGTGAATATTACGAGTTTTATAAGTGCCCATTAGTCCATCTGTTGTCTTTGTATAGCTCGGAAAAAAACACCTCAAATGTATAAAAAGCAGCAGTTGTTAAAATTTTATGCAAAATAGAGTCGCTTCGTATTCAGTTTCTTATCCCCTCCTTTGCAAATTTGCGTAATATTTAATTTACATTCTTTAAGGTATGGACAAGAATCTACAAATCAGAATCCACCCAACATTTATTTCAATGTTGTTGAACGATCCGCTGATAGGAGAGCAATCGCATCATCTCGGCTCTTTTCGTCAGAGGTCGGAAAAACATCGACAATCTTCGGCTGACTCCGCTTCAAACCTCGGGTGTGATAGGTGAAGGAATACGGATCAGGTCGATATATTTTTCTCCGCCGGAAACTGCCTAGTTACTCATTTTATATTTCGCTATGCACAAAGTTCATCAAAAAGGTTTTTTAATTTGTCTAATTCTTCGATGTAAAAGATGCTTTTAATTACAACCATTTGTTTATAGTCTTTGAAAGCAAAAACATAGTGTTGTGCGTACCACAATCCAAAGTAACTCGGACTTCAAAAGTTTAACATTTGAATGAAATTCAAATATGATCACATGACTGAATCAGCAAGATGGTAGAACCCCTTTGACGTCTGAGGTTAGTGCTGCGATTACATATACTTTTCCCTGTCCCTGTACTCCTTAAAAGGATGAGCCAGGTGATCAGGCTTGTGTGTAGCTTTGAGTGCCTGAATGTATTAACATAACCGGATGTTAAAAAAAAACCTTTCCAGTTTATTCAAATAACAGAATATACGTTTCTATGAGTTAAATTGACTTTAAAGTCCCTTCTATTGTATATTTTAGGTAATATCAAAGTTATTGTTTCCATAATCCACATACTAGTTTAAGAGGTATTTCAATTTTTATTTAAGTAATACATCGAAGATGTTTTTTCAGCTAGTGAGAAGATGAAAGGGCTAATATCTCCGAAGAGATTGTATTCGTTGCCTTGTCAATCTACATATGCATGTATATATACTAATGAAAATGGAGGGCTCCTATCAAGGAATAGTTTTGGAAAAAAGAACAATCGATTGAAAATTCAATTTGATATAGTTTTAATTTTGAAAGTCCAGGTACATATACATGTAAAATGGATTTTGGATGTAATGGAAGAAGTAATAATCAAGTTGGTACGGTTGCAGTATTTGATTATCATGGTTAATTTATACCTGAGGAATGGTTGTCATATAGCGTTTATTTACCTATTTATCCTTTCACTTGTCAGGAAGTCATTAAGTATACCACTTTGTTTAATCCAGGGATAATAAATTAAAATATCTCCTTATTATAATGCATAACAGTAAAGGGTAATTTTTATTTATGAAAAGAAAGGTTAAAAACGGTGCCAGTAAAAGGACCCCTGTTAAAAAATGCAGAATCTAGAAAAAATATTCAAAATTAGGATGAAACATATTTATGACCGGTTTAATAAAATTTAATAGGCTTGTAAAACAACATTTCCCTGATTTGAGATCTTGCATTAATTTTATTGCAAAATGTTTATTCACGTTGAAATTCCTTTGAAGCGTAGCACCCTCAAATTTGTTTAAAAAAAAACAATCTTCCTTTCCTTAAGTATTTTGAAAAATATTGTTGAAAGACCTTCTTTGATTATAAATCATTTTACAAATACGGAAATGAAATTTTTCCGAAATATACATAATAGGCTATGATTACATGTACTTTTGATAAAGCCATACATAGCGTATTTGAGCTTAAAAAAAAATGAAAATGTGGTGTAGATTAGGTGTAGATTTACTTGATATGTGTTAAAAATGTTAAATGAAAAATTTTCATCATTTTGAACCTAAATATATCGACGTTTCTGATGGTTAAATTGACTTTAAACTGTGTGTGATACAGCAATTTAAATTTCCAGTCATAGAAATAAATTGGTAATTATAAATAATATTGTTTTTAAAATCTCTGATAAAAAAAAAACTATGAAATTAGGTTGATTTAAACTGTGTTATTTACAGGAAAGTCCTATCTTAAAAGTATTTTGCACTGGTGTAAAAAAAAAAGGGTCCAAAAAATGATATATATACATAAAACATAAACACACTTGCTGACAACAAAAGAATTTAACTATTCTTTATTCGGTTCTGACATGTTTTTTTATACATTCGATGCATCATTTAATTTCATACTAAGACGATTTGGAGAAGGACAAAAACTTTCAAAACTTTGGGACGTCGTTTACATGAACAAGTATTCAAACAATTTGTTAATTTAATATTTATTTCTTTATAAGAAAGAAATATAGGGATTTATTCGTAACTTCTCTTTATATACACATTTGGTTGTTGGGTTGTTAGTATAAAGTATTTTAAATCAAATTTGAACGTTTTTAACATAAATAAATTAAAATATGGATTATACTAAAATGTTAACAGTAAAGGGTATATTTTTATTTATAAAAAGAAAGGTCAAAAACAAAGGTATATGTTCGTAGACCCCTGTTAAAAAAAAAAAAGAGAATGGACTAATGTTGGTAGGATGAAACATATTTATGAAGTTTAATAAAATGATATAATTGTTAATAATTGTCTCATTTTCCATTCCATTTCAAAATTAAGAATATTTTTCCCCACTTGTCAAAATGTTTCTCAAATATTTTTTCAGTGAAGCCAAATCCCTTAATACCCCCCACAAGAAATCAAATTTAACACAATAAAAATAGAAAAACCAATCAACACCTTTGTCTTTTGTTCTAAAGAAAAAATTGAAGACCTTCTAAAGGTAAATAAAAGCAATGTTTTATTGTCGATATATGCTAGAAATAAAATTTTTCCTGATATTGACAAAATCATCAACCCTTTACTTCCTACTGAAGCCTCAAACGTTCTAACCACTGCGTGTAGTTTAGGATATTTTTGCTTATATTTTGACAATAGGCAGGTAATGGACGAGAATAATCCAATCATTTCGGAAATTAAATCTGACCGACTCCGGTAGGAAAAGTGTATACAGTGAATAAAATCATTAGGATCTTGGCGTCGGAAGCAAATTAAAATTGGTTGGGGGGGGGGGGGTTAAACCAAATAAGGTAAGCCACAATTCTCAATCCCTTTTTTCTGTTTATCTTTTCAGACGTGGGCTGGGGTTGAGGGAGGGGATAAGCCCTCTCTAGCACCACGGCTGCAACGCCTATGTGTAGTGTGGACCGAGACACTCCCTGGTATTCAAGAGGTCGAGTGTCACCTTTTCTTGGAAATATGATTTAAAAAAAAAACTATGGATTTCAGTGATTTAAGATTTGCAATATAATTAGTAAATCTAATCACAAAATATAAAAAAATACACAGACCTGGAACCAAGCCCCATTGACTAAAATTTAAGCAACGTATATCTGTCTAAGCATAAATGAAAGAAGACCGAGTACGACATTTTTTTCTTATTTATGCATGATCAAGAAGCGATGTGTTTATGTCTTATAAAACAAAATTTTCAGATTTGTATGCTCAGAATGCTAATGCATATCTTATAAGATTGTAAATAAACTACGTATACCACAGTGGCGTAGCATCGTTTTTGAAATTACTTAAAAAAATAAAATCCAACTTTTATTTTGTTGAAAAAGTTGAAAATTTTCTGTCATAAAAAAAAAAAAAGGTTAAAGTTAAAAGGTTAAAAGGTTAAAGTTGCAGAAAATCCTATTTCGTAGTATAATACAAGTATTAGGTTAAATCTCTGTTTGTAGTACCAATTCATATAAACATTTTGTGTACACTTCTAAAAGTGGAGGGGCCAACCAGGCTTTCAATTAACATATCTTATAAGATTGTAAATAAACTACGGATACTACGCCCCTGTTCCAAACAAAGTTTTCCCCCGCTATAATTCTCTTTCTGTAAAAAAAAAAATGAGGATGAGGCTCTGATAGCAGTGTCTATCATCGGACTATGCACTGCTTGATATATTCCACAAGTCCTCTTCCCTTTCCCATAAAATCACGAGTTTTTCGATGTCTTTACTTGTAAAGTCGGTCATTATTATTTATCATGTGCTTTTATAGTAATGATAAAAATAGGATGACCCCTAGTGTCATTACATTTCATTGGTTGAAAGTGAAAGGTAAGTTAAGACTTGTATTAGGAAATAGAGCATTGCTCTATTCTTAATACAGTTTTATAAGATTCGAAAAATCTTATGATACACTGTATTAAATGTGTATACACAGAAAGATTTTGTATTATAAATATATATAATTTTGCGGGATCAATGTACAGAAGCGAGTTGTGGGTCAGTATACAAGTATAATTCTGTTCCATTTCTGGCTGATTCGATCTGTATCGGTAATGAGTTTTAATCGGCAATAGTCTTACTGATAAAATATAGCGGTATTGATCACCCGGAATTTAATTTCAAAGAAATGTAGCGTAAATGAATTGAAATTTTTCGCAATGTAGCGGTAATATTGACCTCCCCAAAGATATAGAAATTGCGGGATCCAAATACAGGCAACTATACATTATTCTGGGTCAATACTTACATTGAATAATATAAAACACTGTCGGATACTGAGTATTTACTTTTATACCATCTATAAAATATTCAATAATTGTTGATTTGATTACACTTCCCTTAAATCTTAATGTGTGATATTTTTTTTCTAATTAAAGCTAAAGTTTCTGAGATTTCAACCTAACGTATATTTTTAATTATTGAAACATGGGTACCTGTAAAGTGCGAAACGAAATAGAAACGAAACGAAACGAAACGAACTGAAACGAAACGAAATCTGCCGAAACTAAACGAAACCTACCGAAACGAAACTAAATCAAAACGAAACGAAACGAAATCAAAACGAAACCTGCCGAAACGAAACGAAACAAAACTATCAAAATGTTGGTTTTTTTTTGTAAATCAAGGTACATGTATTTAATTATAAATGTGTAACTACATGTGGACTTTTTTTTTTACTTCAAATAAAATTCATATACTTCAAGCATTTGTTAATATAAAATTTAATTACCGATAAATTTTCCCTTTTCTCAGTCTAATGATGCATTTACAATGCATGTATAGTTTCAATATGTGCATTATTTTCTAATTTTTATATCTTACTCTTATTTTCAGTCCTTATTTATCTACATTCAACATATAAAAAAATCAAAATTGATGTGTTACATGTAAAGGCTCGTTTATGTACGGGTCAAAATAAAGTCACTGTACTGTTGTATTGCGAATGTCTTAAAACATAGGATAAACCAGAGACTTAAGTATATATTATTCCAAAGTGTCTGTTTTTTTGTTCAATCAGATTACACATTAACTCCAACCGAAATCTTGTGTATCCTTTTACGTACATACGTTCCTATTTTTATCGAGGTAATTTTGGAGGAAAAAAAGTGGTTTGCAATAAAGAGGCTCGACTATAGACGTCTTAAACGATTTAACTGACAAGTAAAAAGTCTCTCGAAGCGAACGATGTCATTTTTAAGTAGGTAAATTATTCAGTAAGATATTAACAAATTAAATATGACATAGGTGTCGGGAGCGGCGGGGAGGGGGGGAGGGTAGCCTCCATCCCTACTTTCTTGCAAAGATATATATTACATAGGCATTGAAAATTGGGGTTGATCACCTTTTTTGAAATTAGGTTAAGCCCCCCCCCCCCCCAACTTTCAATTTTTCCGACGCCTAATGTTGACCTCCCCAAGCGAAACAATTGCCTCTGGTGCTTGAACTATATAAACTTCATATGAAGTAAAAATAGAATAATATAAAACATTTTGAAAGTTTTGTTTTGTTTTATACCATCTATAAAATGTTCAATAATTGTTGATTTGATTACACTTCCCTTAAATCTTAATGTGTGATATTTTTTTTTTCTGAATAAAGCTAAAGTTTCTGAGATTTCAACCTAAGGTATATTTTTAATTATTGAAACATCGCGATTCACTTCTTAATGCGCGATCTTTATAGCAACATTTTAGTCGTTTTTTTTCTTTCAAAAAATTAGTAATTGGAGCTTTCTTTCACATTTTTATAAGAATTTATTTTTAGATATATAAACTTTAGGAAGAACACAACTATCGTACCATAAAAAGTTTAAAATAAATTAGCCTTTTTTTTCTTGTAGATTTAGTACATTAAAAACAAAAGCTCATATATACATGTAAGTAAAAAAAAAGTTAAATTTAACAATGATTTTCTGCAATTAGGCTATAAAATCTAGCCGTTTTCCCTTATCCCTACAATTCTCATGTGAAAGTATATAAAATATTGTGGGTCACGCGCGAAATCCTGCCAATCCACTCAGCGGTAAGATTTCGTATATATAAAATTGCATTGTGGGTCATTTTTTGATTGTGTAATTATGGGTCAAAAATTTTTTTTTTGTAAAAAATGAATATAGTTACTATTTTATTGTCATAAACAAAATTTTAGGCACATGGTTTGTGGGTCAATATATAATGACCCATAACCCATCCAAGGTACCCACAACGTGAGTGAAAAAGACGCAAAATAACCCACAATCCGCATGGCACAAAACTATATA